>NW_026853399.1:0-77486 GCF_026571515.1 Ruditapes philippinarum
TCTACAACAAATTAGTAGCACTTGTATTTATTACTGATAAAATGAAGACTCTGTTTTTAATCCAAAGTAAAATTACTCTCCATAATTTATAAACTAAAAAACTGTCACATAATGAAACGGTTTTTACTAAGTCAAGGGACATAACTCTACAAATACTGGATAAATCCACAAGCGAAACCCCAGGTGCACAACTACATATACTGAGCAACCTTCCCGTAAGGTTTCATGACTCAAGGTCAAAATCCTTCTCCGATTCTTCTACACTATGTTAACAATTTTACACCAAACTGTTCCACTGATGAAATTCTTTGAATGAAAAATTTTTATTTACAGAGACAAGAGTTGTCCCCCTCAACCTTTTCAACAAAAATATAGATTTTCTAAGCTTACAAATAATTATGCTGACTGGAATTTTTTAACTTTTTGAGAAAGTTCATCAATTAAGATTCAAAATTTTAAGGCACAAGTATGCACAAATATGTGCAATCTTTAAAAAAAAATAGTGTGAATCCTGCAATTGTGTGTCCTAGAGTAAACTCTTGAGAATCTCTTGCTCTGGGCAACAAATTATTGTATGCTACTTCTAGAACTTGACTTTTGGCTACGTGCTTAATTTTGCCTGAAAACTCAAAATAAACTGTACTTGTTATGTTGTCAGGTGAGCTAAACAGCAAATACCTTTCTAAAGGACGCTCCCTTGAATAAGCCCAAGATCGCCTTGCAATTAATCTTTTTTTTTTGCACATCTCTGACCTATATATGTACTCACACAGGGCTCTCATTTCATGATATATGTGGCCAAAATTCACAGTCTCCAGTAAAATATATATTGTCCCTATTTTTCAAAAAAAATGTTCCTGAATTAAAAAAAGAAATCTTTCAGTAATTTTATCTGCCTAAAGCAGAAGAGTCCCTAAACAATATAATAAAATTGGCATTGAAATAGAAGGGGTTTTTGTCACAAACACATAAGTTTCCCATATATGTACTCCAAGGATGGAACAGAGGCATATAAATCCCAAAAGTAGTTTGACAGTACTTAACAAATTTAAACAGACAGAGTGACAGGAACAGCCATTATTTTCATAAAGCCTTCGGCTTTCGCATGTATACATAGCATTCCTTCCTGGACGTATCGATTAAATCGCACTTTAAAAAAGAATCAAATCTCCCGCGTAATGAGGTATTCCCCATCGCACATGCGCAGTACACCATACAATACCGGAAGTAAACCCCGGAAATTTCATATCTTTTCTGGCGTTCGATGGTACACACGTGTGGGTTATATTCACCCTATCTTACGGGTTATACCTTTTTATTTTTGGTAGGTAAAGTATACCTTGTTATTTGTTTTTGTCATGGATGATGTTTTATCCGCTATGCCTTCTTCGGAAGAGGGTTTTTCTGGACTTTCTGAGTCTGACATGCCTAAAACTTCTAAACCTCCTCGGCGGTCAAAAAATGTAACAAAGTCTAAAAAACCCAAAGGTAAGGCCTTAAAGTCCACAGTTCATGTGGTAAATAAGAGTGTTGGCCAAATCTCTTCGGAGAAGTCTTCGGACAGGCCATTATTAGATGTTTCGAAGTTGTCAGCCGCTGACATTGCATCTCTTAGGAGTTTGCTTGGCATACAACAGGTGGATTCGAATCCTGTTGATAATGATGATGAGGTTTATTTTGCCGAAAAAGATTCGTCTGTTAGGCCTAATATTACTGTTCAGGTTGATGCAGATAATGTATCTGACAATGAATATAGGCTAATCAATGAAATGATTAGGGTAGACATAATTGCAACAGAATTTCTGTTGACACTGTACGAAAGCAGGTACTGTAATAAGTACTTTAAAGAAAATCCCAAAAAATCCGATAAGCAATAAATGTGTAAATGCATTTTAAATAATGTTAATTTTTAACAATTTAACAATGGCCCATAAAATACACCATACACGAAATACTTCGAATGACGTAGAGAAATATGACGTCACAAGTAAAACTATCATGGCGGTAAATGGTAAATATCGCGGGGTGAATTTGTGATTTACGTCTTTATCGCTGAATATAGAAGAACAAGTGTATCATCAGGTATGTTAACATTTTGCTGGCATATTATTTAATATTTAAAATCATTAACAAAATATTTCTAAGTTGTTTTATAAACACCGGATGGTCTTTTTGTTATTTCAATTTACAGGTACATTTTAAAGTAAACAAAATGAAATTTGTTACAGGTTACTTATAAATAAATTTCATTGTACCATAAGAACGTTATAGACACAACCGTAATCACAAAAATGATTTAAAAAATTATTTAGGTAGAAGTCTTGGATGCATTATGTTTGATATAAAAATCTACGGAAGCAAATTCGGGACATCAAATCAATTATTTGTCGTTAAAATCATCTTATATTTCTCGTCAAAATTGGTCAATTACATAAAAAATATGCAAGTAGAATGTCTAACAATCAATATTGTTTCAGATAATAGATGAAAGATTGTGTTCCCTTTTGTTAAATGGATTCAAAAGATGTTTAAGCTTTCCTTCAAACAAGAACGTATGCTATTTAAAAAGGTTGGTATTCTTAAATGTTTCTTTCATTAAAGAAGACAAACAGAAGCAAATTTGGAGTTTTGAGATATTTGAATGTTTGTTTTGACCGCATTTTATCAAAATTTATGTTTATTTGTTTATTTTGCTGTGTGAGCATGTACTTGAATAGAATTCCAAAGAACTTGAATAATTTGTCTTGTCATATTTTTTCGTGAATGATTTCTATATAAATGATGATAGCATATGGGTCATATATTTTTGTGTCAAAAATACATGGAAGCAAATCAAGTTTGTAATAGTATTATTATATTACTCTTTAAATGAGATGATTTAATTCAGTCTGAAATTAAACTAAATTAAATGAAATATTTATATTATAAATATGAAAGTTTAATGCCTTGGCAAAGTTGGAATCCATATTGTTTCGGATTAAATATTTCAGATGAAAGGTTATGTTCGACTATGTGACAAGAGTTGCAATAATTCCTAATCTACACTTAACCAAGACGATATGTTTTCTGAAAAGGTTGGTATTTTAGATGAATTTTTTAGAAATGCACAAAAGTACATAATTACTATGCATTTAAAAAAGAAAAAAATGTTTAGTTTGTCATATCAAAATATTGATGTCATTGCGGTGCAAATCGGAATGTCTCTTCTATTAAAAAAATAGAATACTTAAAATAGTATATTTCTAGTCAAAACTAAGAAGTAACATTGAAATAATATGGAAAAAAAATTTACTATCATCTTTATTGTTTCTTATTTCAGATGGAAGTTTGCGCACGTGTGTGTGAGGAAGGCTGCAATGAATTTTAATCTATTGTTTAAACAACAGTGCTTTTATAATTTGAAAAAAAGGTTAGTATTTCTGCATAATTTTCATAAAAGAGGAACAGACACTCATAATTACTAATAACAAAATATTTACAACACTGTCATTGTTTTACTTTATAATATATTATGACAAATTATTTCATTTAATAATTCATTTCTGTTAAGGGATCTATGAGGGCATTTGTGCTTGACTTGTTCCAGCGATGTAGTAAACTGACAAACTGTTTTGACTAAAGTAGTAATCTGTTTCTGATTTCAGATGGAGGAATGCCCTATTTGCAAAAAAAGTTTAGAGGACGGCACAGCTCGCGTGCGCCTCAGTGAAAAGGGGGTCATTGGTATTCAAGCTGCCAGTGCATATTCACCAACAGTAATTGAAGTTCAACCTGGAAATTATGTTCATGTCAAGTGTAGGAAGGATCTCACTCGACCTCAAAAGAAACTGACTGAAAATAACGAACAAGACCCTAAAAGAATTTTGCGTACACATACAAATAATTTTGATTTTAAGTCTCGTTGTCTGTTTTGTGCAAATTATGCAAAGTTTTCTTCAAAGACAAGAAAACGCTCTCATGATATTTTTCCAGTAAGAACACTTGATTTTCAAAATAAAATTATGGATATATGTCAAAGTAGAAATGATCTTTGGGCAATTGAAATTCATTCAAGGTTGAACCAAGTACTTGACATACCAGCCGCAGAAGCCATATACCACCAAACTTGTAGTGTTAATTTTAGAACTGGTAAAGGCATTCCCAAAACACTAAGTGAACCAAATACAGGCACAAACTCTATAAAACCTCCTGGAAGACCAACAAATGATGACCAGGCAGAAGCCTTTAAAGCGGTTGTTGAATATATTGAAAATAATGAAAACTAGAGGATGCTTTTGTAAAAAAGCGCATGTCTCCCCCACTGCTGAGAATAACTGTGAGTGGAAACAGGAATGGAAATGGAGATAAGATAATGTAAATACCCGGTAGTCACTTCAATGAAGGCTGTCTATGGATGGTTTCTATTGTTAAGGTTGTATGAGAAGATGCTTCCTAAACTGTTTGTTTTTAACCAGGTATTCAATTTTGAAAATCCTGGTTATTCAATCAGCGTATGGCAGGCGGGCGTCAAACGAAATTGCACTTGATGGTCATATCATATATAGTTTCACAAATGAAATTAAATGAAATTGTGTCTGCTCCATAATTCTTCAAACCTTTAAAGGATTTTGATGATACTTGAAACAAACGTTCATATTGTCAGATTTTTTTACACTATTGAAAGACAACTCAAATTACAATGTATGTAAAATCATGATAACTGTAGTGTGTTGGGATGACTCCACTCGTTTTCACAATGAAGCCTCTCTGGTAGATACTTGAAACAAAAATTCACCACATCCAGAGAACGTGTAGAGTACATGTTTCGTATGGCTGGTTCCAAGGTCAAGGTCTACTTGACACTTGAATGTCATATCATATATAGTTTCACAAACGAAATTAAAGGAAATTGTGTCTGCTCCATAACTCTTCAACCCTTTGAAGGATTTTGATGATACTTGAAACAAACGTTCATATTGTCAGATTTTTTACACTATTGAAAGACAACTCAAATTTCAATGTATGTCAAATCATGATAACTGTAGTGTGTTGGGATGACTCCACTCGTTTGACCTACTGACCCCAAAAACAATAGGGATCATCAGCTCTATAAGACCAATCATCCTATGAAGTTTGAGGGCTGTAGGTCAAAAGGAACTCTAGTTATCATCCGGAAACGAGAAATTGACCAACGGTCACTGTGACCTTGACCTTTGAACTACTGACCCCAAAAACAATAGGGATCATCTGCTCAATAAGACCATTCATCCTATGAAGTTTGAGAGCTGTAGGTCAAAAGGAACTGTAGTTATCGTCCGGAAACGAAGAATGGACGGACGGACTGACAGACTGACGGACGGACGGACTGACGGACGGACAGGGCAAAAACAATATGTCTCCCCCCAGTTTGAGGGTTGTAGGTCAAAAGGAACTCTAGTTATCATCCGGAAATGAGAAATTGACCAACGGTCACTGTGACCTTGACCTTTGACCTACTGACCCCAAAAACAATAGGGATCATCTGCTCTATAAGACCAATCATCCTATGAAGTTTGAGGGCTGTAGGTCAAAAGGAACTCTAGTTATCATCCGGAAACGAGAAATTGACCAACGGTCACTGTGACCTTGACCTTTGAACTACTGACCCCAAAAACAATAGGGATCATCTGCTCAATAAGACCAATCATCCTATGAAGTTTGAGGTCTGTAGGTCTAAAGGAAATGTAGTTATCATCCGGAAACGAGAAATTGACCAACGGTCAGTGTGACCTTGACCTTTGACCTACTGAACCCAAAAACAATAGGGATCATCAGCTCTATAAGACCAATCATCCTATGAAGTTTGAGGGCTGTAGGTCAAAAGGAACTCTAGTTATCATCCGGAAACGAGAAATTGACCAACGGTCACTGTGACCTTGACCTTTGAACTACTGACCCCAAAAACAATAGGGATCATCTGCTCAATAAGACCATTCATCCTATGAAGTTTGAGAGCTGTAGGTCAAAAGGAACTCTAGTTATCGTCCGGAAACGAAGAATGGACGGACGGACTGACGGACGCACGGACTGACGGACGGACGGACAGGGCAAAAACAATATGTCTCCCCCGAGGTGGGGGAGACATAATGAAAGTCTGACAATTAGTGACTTAGTTAAGAAAATGTTTGAAATTTGTGGAGAAAAATGTTATTCTGCCAAACATATGAAACGGAAAATAGTAGAACACTTTGGAGAGTCAGTAATTGTGAGCAGTATCGATGGAAAGAATGACATTGTTGCATTGAGAGAAAGTGTTTATTCCATTGTCCATACATTTTACAAAACTTCAGTTGAACTATCTGATGAGGAAAAGAAAAGGGAAATTATTGAGACTGCTGCAAAACTTATTAAGGCCGACATCAAAAGTATAGCCAGCGTCAAAGACAAGTATCCTTCTTTTACTGACATCTCATCAAAGGAGGAAAACCTAAATGTTTTACCAGACAGTCTTAAAGGGTTCCTTGGAAAATTATTTTCTGACAAAAATCATATTAAAACTGCAGCAATAGGACAAAGCTTGATGCAGTCATGCCGACCAAAAGGCTTGTTACCACCTCTTCAACTTGGTCTAGGTGTCCAACTCCATCATCATTTTGGATCCCGTTTTCTTATAGACACTTTAAACAGCCTTGGATTTTGTTGCTCCTATTATGAAGTGCAGAAATACGAGACAAACGCGGCTGCTGTTCTGTCAACCGATATTCCATGCCAAGAAAGCAGTTCTCCTTTCTTGCAGTTTGCTGCTGATAATGTGGACCATAATTTAGGAACAATAGATGGTCATAACACGTTCCATGGAATGGGCATAATAAACAGAAATATCATATGAACGGATATAATGAAAAACAGTTTGTTTAACAAAAACTAATGAACTGACACTAATGAAAAACAAAATGAAAATTTGCTTGTACTGAATGTATGTTTTTTGTATTATGTCTATTGTATTAATGCTAAATTATAGCAGTCATGTAAATTACATTGCGTTGATTACATGCAACAACAGTATATACGTTAGCTATCGGAAACATTTGAACATGTACTGTTTGTGTGATTTCTATGCTTATCTATTGAAGTATTGGTTTAGTATACTTGCTGTCCTTATAGTTGTTATCTTACCGACAAATTTGTCATTATTTGAGCAAATCTCATTTTCAATAGAAAGTGGGTGGGGTAATTATTTAGTATCATATTTGTAAAAAACTAGTGACTATGCAATGTTCACATACAACAATGTGCTAAGATATAATTCTTTTGCGTTTTAGTTGTTTTTGTTGAAAATATATTACATAAAACTCTGTTTATATATGCAATAAAAGATTTTTACATAGCAAAGTCATTGACTTATTATTGAAGATAATTTTAAAGTACAAAATTACATCCTGTAATTGAAGGGTCATTATTGAAAAACGGCATGAGCAACAAAGGAGGACTTTTTGCTTATGATTGTACACATATTACTGTACAAAAAAACATCAAGATAAATTCTGTTGCAATTATGTCTAGGTTGGTTCCATATTTTTGTCTCGTTGATTAGCCTAATATGCCCCTTTTGATCAAGATGATTCTGGTAATTATGAACATGCTGGTGTTCAGTCTATTCAGACACATAGTCGTGATTTCCTTTCTAAAGGGTTTTCTCAGGCTCTTTTTGATGATGGTTCGACTAAAAGTGACCAAAATAACAATTTTTTATCTTCGGATGAAATTGATTGGGCTATGCCAAAATTAAATGTTCCTTTAAAAGGCAAAGCTGTTTCTACTAAGTTGGCTGAGCTGATAAATACTTCTTGTACAGCTCTTTGCGATACAGATCCCCTTACAAATGAGTATAAGGTGCCTGAGAACTGCGAAATGGCTAGCCCACATTTAGTCAATCAAGAAATCTGGAAAATTTTGGACAAAAAATCTCATTTGAATGATAAGATGTTAGTTAACATTCAAAATTTAGTAGCTACCGGTTTTGGCACGGTAATTAAATTAGCAGAGTTGATTAAGGGTAATATATCTCCAGACGCTAAGAATGTAATGTGTGACTTGTTCACTGTCCTAGGACAAATACATAGAGGATATTTGTTTGTTTCAGTGTAAGATCGAAAAATATTTCACCGAGTGAACACCAGATGCAATATTTTCCACGAGTGGCGTAGACACGAGTGAAAATATAATAGCTGGGGTTCACAAGTGAAATATTATTTGATCTTACATGTAAAACAAACAAATTTTCTGTTTATTTCATGCTTTTTAACGATTTTTACACCATTTTACAGATTTTTGCCGCGTAACGTCATGCTCTTATCTTCATGACGTCATCAAATAATGACGTCACAATGTTGAAGCAAAATATAATTCCATGATTATTTTTAGATTTTAGATGTTTTTCAGCACAACGTTCGTAAATATTTACGAACTACAGTTATCACGTACATTTTTTATTATGATTGACTACATTTCCGCTGAAAAAAACATTCATTTATGATAAATATTTTATTTTTACGCCAAATATAGTTCGGCTACTGTGAAATTATATTTGGTAATCATTCCTGTGAAATTATCAGAATATAATTAACCGTTATAATTCAGTAATCTACTGCAAAACATGTAATAAAGTATAATCTTTCTCTTCGGAGAAGATATTTTATTCGGCCATTGCTTAAAAAGAAGTATGCTAGTCTTTGTCAAACCTCCATGCCGGTTACAACTAAACTTTTTGGGGATGACATAAGTAAAGAGGTAAAGAATTGTGAGAGTACATTGTCCTTAGGGAATACCTTCAGTCAACAAAGTCCTTTGTATGGATTATATGGGAGCAATTTTAGAGGCAGAGGTCGTTTTCCTAGGAAAAGCTATTCATCTAGGTTCATCTCTAGAACTCAGCCTTACCAGTCAAGAGGTCAGTATAATAGGAATATGCCAAGATCCAGACCTTTTAGGAGATCTGTACCTACTGCAACTGCTACAGCCCCAAACAGTCAGGCTTAAATAAGGTAAGTTCAGTTGGAAAAATAAAATTACATTTAGACCAATGGAAAAAATACACAAATGATCCTTTGATTCTAGGAGTAGTTTCTGGTTATAAAATTGATTTTGTAAAGAAACCTTTTCAGAATAAAATACCTAAAGAAATTCCTTTTGAAGGTGAACAGTGGAAAATTGTTAATGATGAAGTTGAATCTCTTATTAAAAAAGGTGCCGTTTTGCAATCTTCTCACCAGTGTAACGAGTTTATCTCTACTTTATTCATTGTTGCTAAGCCTAATGGTAAATTTAGGCCGGTCATTAATCTTAGATATCTCAATGAATTTGTATGTTATAATCATTTTAAACAAGAAACATTTAATATTGTTTTAGATCTGATACAGAGAAATGATTACTTTACAAAGGTTGATTTGTCTGAGGCATACTTTTCTGTTCCTATACATGAACATTATAGAAAATATTTAAAGTTTCAATGGAATGGAAACTTGTATGAATTTTCATGTTTACCTTTTGGGCTTTCCATTGCGCCATATTTGTTTACAAAAATATTAAAGCCAGTCTATGCTTGGTTAAGAAAACAAGATATTCGTTGCAGTTACTACATTGATGATTCATTGAATATGAATCAAGATAAGATTATCTGTTCAAAAAATTCAATGACTTTAGTTCAAACTTTAGAATCATTAGGTTTTGTTGTCAATCAAGACAAATCCAGTCTTGTACCTTCTCAAAGGATAATATTTTTTGGTTTTATTATTGATTCCGTTGAATTTAAGGTCTATTTACCTGATGAAAAAGTACTAAAAATTATTTCTAAAGCTAAGTTTCTCATTTCAAAGAAGAATGTTTTTATAAGAGAATTAGCATCTTTTATTGGTCTTGTTATCAATGCCTTTTTTGCTGTTTTTGAGGCTAAATTACATTATCGTGCTTTAGAGAGAGATAAAATTTTTGCTCTTGGCAACACTATGGATTTTGACCAGACCATGAATTTATCTGCAACCTCATTGGAGGAGTTACAATGGTGGTTACAAAATACTGTTATTAAAAATGGGAAGTTTATAAGACCACAACCTGTGGATATCAAATGTAGAACGGACGCGAGCCTATCTGGTTTTGGGGGGATAGACCTATAGTCTCAAACGCATACAAATGGTAGATGGACCTTTGAGGAGTCGAACAACAATATCAATTATCTAGAATTATTGGCAATTTTTTATGTTTTAAAGGCTCTTTACACTAATTGTTCCAATAAACATATTGAAGTACAGTGTGATAATACTACTGCAGTTTCCTATGTAAATGAGTTTGGTGGTATGCATTCAATACCTTCTTTAGCTAAAAATATTTGGTTTTGGTGCATTCAAATGAATATTTGTTTGTCTGCCAGTCATATTGCAGGAAAAGAAAATACTGCAGATTTTTATTCTAGAAATTTCTCTAATTCTTCGGACAAAGTGTTTTTGACAGAATTTGTCGACAATATTTTTTACCGGATATAGATTTGTTTGCGTCGCGTTTAAATACAAAATTAGACAAGTTTGTAACATGGTTTCCAGAGCCAGGAGCCTATTCTGTAAATGCGTTTAATATGTCATGGTCTGGACTTTGTCCATATTTGTTTCCTCCATTTAATTTGTTAACAAAAGTTATAAATAAAGTAAGACTGCATGAAGTTGATAAGGCTCTAATAGTATTCCCTTTATGGCCATCTCAGTCATGGTTTCCTATTCTTTTAGAATGTATTTGTTCTATTCCCTCAAGGTTACCACGACACAGGGATTTGCTCATGCTGCCACACAGTCTAGAACAACACCCATTGGGGAAGCGTTTAAATTTGGTCGCAACCATCATATCGGGGAATCGCTCCAAAGTCGAGGTTTTTCGTCAGAACTTGCCGACTTCATTATATCATCATGGTCATCAGGAACACGGAAGCAGTATCAAAGCGCCTGGAAAATATGGTTATCTTGGAACTGTGTCAGGTCAACAAATCCCCTTAATACAACTGAAGATGAAATTGTAATGTATCTGTTTTATTTATTTAAATTAGGAAGATCCTATTCGGTAATTAATAGTCATAAGTCTATGCTTTTGCAGACTTTGCCATTTTGTGGAAACCGTTGGTGCAAATGGTGTGAGTTAATTCCTCGCTTCATGAAAAGTGTGTTTAACTTCAAACCTCCGCGGCCTAGATATTTAGTGTTTTGGGATGTGACAATTGTTTTGAAGTTTTTGAAAACTCTTATGCCTTTGAAAAAATTAACCCTTAAAATGTTGACTTTTAAGGTGGTTGCTTTGATTTCGTTAATAACAGCTCCTAAAGCTCAGACTTTAACAGCTATGAATTTGGATAATATGTTAATTCAAGAGAAAGATATTGTGTTTTTGTTTCCACATTTACTTAAGACTTCTAAAATTGGTCATTCTTTTTCACTTTGTATTGAACACTTTTCTCAGGAAAGTTTATGTGCTATGCATACTCTTTTAGCTTATCTTAAGGCAACTGAGAATTGTAGATTATCTAGGTCTTTATTTATTTCTTTTCAAACTTTTGATAAAGTAACTAGCAGTACTATAGCCAGATGGTTAAAGATAGTTTTAGAACTCTCCGGTATCAATACAGATATTTATAAAGCTCATTCTTTTAGAGGTGTATCCACATCAACAGCCTTCAGCAGGGGTTGTTCATTGAAGTCTATCTTAGAAACTGCGGACTGGAAGTCAGACAAAAACTTTAAGAAATTTTATTACAGACAGTCTTCTAGTAATAGTAACTTGACTTATACGCAGGCTGTTTTTCACAGTTGAGCTTATCGGCCAGTATTACAATTTATTTACTAGACAATATAATTTAAGTGACATGTTGATGATTGTGTAATATTTATATAGAGTCCTGTGTCGTGTATGTACTCTACTTGCTGTATTCAAAGTGTTTGGGATTATTTTCTTACTATATAGACTGTTGTTTACAGTTTGTATTGGGAATTAAAAATGATTTTCTTTAGTATGAACTTTTCTTTTGTCAGTTTCAGTTTTTATGTTGCCACAAATTTAGTTTTTGTTGCCTTTAAAGATGCTATGTATACATGCGAAAGCCGAAGGCTTTATGAAAATAATGTTCCCTCATCCAAGCTTTAGTGCAGGATGAGGGTCATTATTGGAATAAAGCCGGAGGCCGAGCATGTATACTACCCGCCCACTATTTTATGTATTGTTATGTACCCTGCCCATATTTCTTCTATTCAACAAAAACATGTTAAAGATATGAAATTTCCGGGGTTTACTTCCGGTATTGTATGGTGTACTGCGCATGTGCAATGGGGAATACCTCATTACGCGGGAGATTTGATTCTTTTTTAAAGTGCGATTTAATCGATACGTCCAGGAAGGAATGCTATGTATACATGCTCGGCCTCCGGCTTTATTCCAATAATGACCCTCATCCTGCACTAAAGCTTGGATGAGGGAACATTCTAACTACACAGCACTTATGTGGCTTAACTAAGGATGGCAACATATACCAAAACTGATACACAAGTACTCTGTCATTTTTCCAATTGAGTACTTGGTTACTAGGATGATTTCCAATGATCTTTTATCACACATTTTCAACACCCTCAGCATGCTACTTTTGTTTTCTATTTAAATTCATAGAATACAAAACTATAAATAGGGAGGTTACTTTAAAGAATAACCAATAAATAAATTAATTACTAGATTTGTCAATCTTATGTCTCTAGGTCAAATTTTTTTTTGGCTACATATGCCCAAGTTGAAAACTAAAAATCTTTTATTAACCCATTACTTTATGAGCATTTTGTGAAAAATGGCTGAATTCATTGAAAAGTCTCCCGTTACAAGTTCAAATTGCTATAAAACTATTTTTTCCATCAAAATTGATTTCAAAGTGCTGCAACATCTCAATGGATTGAGATAGAGTCAAATGCTTTTCAGCGTTGGTTACACATTACCTTATGATCGATCTGGGGTCATTTTAAGCCTCTCACAAGTCCAAAATTTTCTTGGCGATCAGGGAGACTACCGCCCCCTACAAACCCCCCAAACAGAAGGGGGCACGTCCCCCTTCTGGCAACCCCCTGATGTATCTTTTGGTTGGGGGGCCGCGCCAAAAAAGTGGTCACTTTTTTTATCAACATTTCTCAAATGAAAACATGTGTTTGGGGCCCAAACAGGACATTTTTTCACTATTTGAGGCTTAATAGAGGGGGGAGGGTCGAAAGTGCTTTGTTTCGTGTATATATGAGGTAAAGGGTTAAGTAAAGGGCAAATACTACAAATACTGACTAAATCCACAAGAAAACCCAAAGGTGCATAAGTACACATGCTGACCAACATTCTTGTAATCTTTCAGGCCTATAGGTCATACACATTTTGTGTTATGTGCAACACAAGTTAAATATTGTAAATTTTTACTAAGTCAAGGGCAATAACTCTAAAAATACTAAAAATATCCAATTGAAAATACCCAGGTGCACAGTGAACAACACATGCTGAGCAACATTCCTGTAAGGTTTCATGACTCTAGGTCAAATACTTTTTTAGTTACATGCGACACAAGTTGAAAATTGGAAATTTTTACTAAGTCAAGGGCAATAACTCTAAAAATACTAAATATATCCACATGAAAATATCCAGGTGCACAACTTCACATGCTGATCAACATAGTGGGGGGCACAAAAATGACAATAGATTTTACAATGTTTACATTAATGCACAATTTTGGATAATTAAATATCATAAAAGGCCGAATGATGTAAGCGACACAGGTGTTCAATCCCATGAGGTGTCAAACTGTTGATCGCTTCGTTAGATTTATGATATCACCTCTGCAAGGATGTTTTGATTGCGTTTAACAGGTTTTTATGAAGATACATGTATATCTCTGAATTTCTGAACTACACTAATCTTTCTAAATCGCAAAATATTGAAATTATATATTTTTTCAGAGTAATCAAATATCAATTTTGTCAACGGATATTCGGACGTTCGATCGAGTACACGGATACCCGGTTACTTGTTGCCATCCCTAGGCTTAACAAGAGCTATTGTTCTTTATAGCCACAAAACTGCCAAATAAAAGCCTTACAGAATGAATGACATCAAAGATAAAGTACAGTTACCTATTGTTCCTCTAGCCACATATGTATCCTATGTTAGCTTGGACAGACAGACATCCAGCTGTATTGAATTGAAGAGGCCATTAAATTTTTTTTCTTCTGTTATTTTCTTTTGTTTAATAGAGGGCCACATGATGGCCCCTTATTTTGTTTTTACGGAATGCACAGTCTAGTCTATTGTTCTCTTTTGTTCTGTTTACCATTAGATGGCTCCCTACCCCTATTCGGTTGCGCGGACGGACAGACAGCAAAGACAGACTGACTGCCAAGGCAAAAACAATATGTCTCTCAAAAATTGGAAAACTTGATTAGCAAAATAGAATATGTAATACTTCACATAAATGAATATTTTTGTTGATGGGCAAAATCAAGTTTCTAATTCACCCATAAAAATGCCATTTACTGCTTAATCGAGGGGAAAAACTGTTCTTATTAATTTACATATGCCCAGGTGTATAAGACTCCATGCTGACAACTATTTTTAGAAAGTTTGTTATACCTTTTCAATTAGACATGAAACAAACTGTTCTTAACTTACTGACAACTTTAGAGACAAAAGGGCATTAAATATATTTGCCTCCCACTTCCCAGTATGGTTGGATTTCTAAAGTGTGCAGCTGTGTCTTTATACTAAGATACTGACCAGATAAAGGTGATGTGACTATTTCCAGCATATATGTTACAAGAACCTCCCTTGTATTGTCTTCATGAAGCAATTCTGTCACTAAAGGCTGAAATTCAAACATTTTGCATAAGTGATTTTAAAAAATGTGCTAAAGCTGATCTTCATATACCCAACTTAACAATGTGAAATATAAGTGATATAAAGCAAAATTTAAGCTCAACATAGTTTATGATGTACCACCTAAAGAGTAATCATCTGTTAACTATGTTTTTGTAAAATAAACACTAGAGATAAATAGGAACATACGAGGGATGATCAAAAATAAACTGGTCAACTGAAGAATTTTCAACCTATCACTTATTGTATATATCACACTTAATCGGAAAACAATACCTATAAACTGATGCTATATCTAATGTAACACAGATAGCTTGTCTGTAACAGTGAATTAGAAAACCATGGAAACACACAACATCAGGCGCTTTATGATGCATATATTTTACAAAAATGGCACAATTAGATTTAAAAATACGCAAAAACGTCATGAACCATATCTTTGACGTTGTCAGAAACAAGAGCCACCGCCGGGCTGGGGCAACGCACGACTTTTTACTTTTTTAAAAGCAAACAAAGAAACGTTTGAACAAATCTTTACGTTTCCTTTTTATAAATTTAATCGGTGTATCTTGTCACATTAGTTTTGTCAAAGTATTAATCCTTTTCCAATATATCCCCATGTGTATTACAGAAGAAAAAGAAAAAGATACATATTTATATATATACGCATTTATATATATACAAGGGTTGTTCAAAAAGTAATAGGACTGACTGCAGTTCTACTGTTCACATTTTTTAATTTACGTGCACAATTAAATAAGAAAATAATATCTGAATATATCCTCTTTATACAGTGATAAAATCAATAAAATATGTTTAAAATAACGAGTCTGTGAAAATTTTAAATGACAATAGGTACGTGACCTGGCGCACCCTAACAGTATAATAAATGACATTTATGACGTCGTAAAATAAAAGAAATGTAACAAGCGTCATTCCTTCTGAAAGAATTCTCCCTAGTGTTCTAGGTGTCTGAATCATGTAACTATGACCAGACCTCATATGTTGGAGACGAAGCAAGAAAGAAAATAATCACACTCTCGTTCAACTCTCCAAAAACATGTTAATGAAAAAGCGATTTATATAATTCATTTACACATATCATAAGACGTTTTAAAACAATATGATTATGTTAGTTAAATATCAATATTTATCAATTGCGAAGTATATTTTCCTACTAAGAGCAGCGTATCATTTTTTAAAAAGAAAATCTGGGGAAAAAAATATTAATAACCGTAATTCATTATTATATTGATTTATTGATAACATGTATATCTAGTTAATTGAAACAATATATTGTTTGAAATAAATGTCTCATATTAAATCATTTGGTCAGAACTGAATCGGTAAACCCGATGCAGACATTAAACATGCCAGCCAGTTCGTGGACTGTTTACCATCGATCCTTTTGTAGCGATTTTCCATTTGACGTCACTAACGTCCTGTTAATTTTTCGCTATTATCCTCACCCTTTCCTGTTTGTGATCTCAAATATGTCGTTTTTTAATTGCTTGCGCAAGCTGAAAACGAGTATCCTGATACCTATTAATTGTACTGTGTTAATTTTATGCTTTCGTATGTATCTGAAGGAGTATCGCCAATTTGTTGGCAAAAGTTTAACGATCGCACACATTTTCAGTTTTTTAACGAACGTCAAATTTCTACGTTTAACGTTTTTACTACTGCTGTTCAAAACTTGATGATTCATGTCTGAATGACGTCAACTTTGGGCATAATGTCATTTAAATATAATGAATTGTGTTGGTGGAATATATGGCAAACAAAATAGAACAAACTATGAATAAATTAAAAGTAAAACTAAGCTTCAATAACTTATTTATGTGCTATGCCGGGTGTCTGTTACCATGGTAATTCAATATCACAGGGAACACGCGTTAAGTACAATAATTTAATAATTTCATGCTTTAATTGAAGAAAATAGTTTACGATTGCTGTACATATAAAGATATTCTAAATTGAATGATATATATATATACGCATTTATATAAGTATACGCATTTATATATATACGCTTATGGTCATTTAATGCATAAATCAGTGAAAATTCAATATTTTAACCTTCAAGGTCAAGGTCATAAAAGAACCTAGGTCAATTTGAGTTTGATAAACATGAAGGTCTTGTCCTTAAGAATGTTCTTTTATAATATGAAGTCAATCCATTCAATAATAGCAAAGTTACAGCCAGTTACAGCCAAAAAATGAAAATTTCAATAATTTGACCTTCAAAGTCATGGTCATTTATGTGTGGAGGTCAAGGTCTGTCTGGTTATTTTAAAGGGCTATCCTTGAAGATTAATATGTTCAAGTTTGAAGACAATCCATTCAAAAATAACAAAGTTACAGCCAGTTACAGCCAAAAAAATGAAAATTTCAATAATTTGACCTTCAAAGTCAAGGTCATTTATGAGTGAAGGTCAAGGTCTGTCTAGTTATTTAAAAGGGCTATCCTTGGAGATTATTTTGTTCAAGTTTGAAGACAATCCATTCAAAAATAACAAAGTTACAGCCAATAATAGCCAAAATCATGAAAATTTTAATAATTTGACCTTCAAAGTCAAGGTCATTTATGAGTGAAGGTCAAGGTCTGTCTAGTTATTTTAAAGGGCTATCCTTGAAGATTATTATGTTTAAGTTTGAAGACAATCCATTCAAAAATAAAAGTTACAGCCAATAATAGCAAGAACAAGCAAAATTTGGACTTTTGACCTTGAAGGTCAAGGTCATTTATAGATGAAGGTCAAGGTTAGTGTGGTATACTGAAAGGTCTTATCCCAAGGGTTGTTGTGGCCAAGTATGAAGACAATACACCAAGAACTAAAAAAGTTATGATCCAGGTACAAGTTTGCGGGCGGCACCGGCAACGTCAATGCCGCCAGGACTATAACAATACCTCTACTTTTTTTTTCAAAAAAAAATTGAGCTAAAAATGACTTCCTTTAAACCATATTTATATTTCCAATCACAATTCAAACATCACATGTGAAAGAAATACTCGCGTTAAAACTATGTTGTTGGAACGTCTTGAAAATCGATCAATTAGAACAGTTTGTGTCTACAGTAAGGCGAGAAACTGTTTAAAACGCAGAAAAAGATTATAGCTATCAAGGGGAAAGTTCCAGAAGCCACGCATACTCACTGTATTAAAATAGCATAAACGATTAAGAAAGGGTAAAGGAGAAATGGAGAAGAAGCAGGGCTCACGCTGTCGGTCGCCATGGTCACCATTTGCGATAATTTTATAAGATTGGCGATTGTTTTGCATTTTTGCTACAAAAAAATGGCGATTATTATTTACTTCCAACAGTGTTTATATAAGGTATAAAAATTGATAAAGAATGCAGCAGACCCAAATAACATCAGCGGGGTGGATTAAATTGAGTGTCAACTTTTTATCGGTCACATGTTGGTAAATTACTATTGCCTGATGTGATAAAAATACATGCAAGATGTAAATTTTTATTTGCAATTTAAAGATACCTACAATATAATAGCTATCAAATATCCACCAATTAGCCACAGACATAATGTCTTCAAATTGATAAACTATATATTAACCAACCCAAAATTTGCCTTAAATTGCCGTATTGGCAAATTCTGAATTTAGCTCTTGTGGCCATTTTGTGCAGCGAAGCTGAAAGTGCTGGTGAGATGCACAACTAGGGACAGTACTGATCACTCCTGTAAAATGTGGTTGAAATCCCACCAGTAGTTTGACCTGTAAAGACCGGACTGTGAAGGCGGGATAAGAATTTTTTATTTTTAGCTCTGGCGGCCATTTTGTGCAGCCAAGAGGAACATGCGGGTATTGTGCACAACAAGAGATGGTACTGATCACTCCTGTAAAGTTTGGTTGAAATCCCACCATAAGTTTGACTTGTGAAAGCTGGACAATTTCTATTTTTAGCTCTGGCGGCCATTTTGTGCAGGGAAGCAGAACATGCTGGCAATGTGCACCACTAAGGATTGGTACTGATTACTCCTGTGAAGTTTGGTTGAAATCCAACCAGTAGTTTGACCTGTGAAGGCCAGACAAGAATATTCTATTTTTAGCTCTGGTGGCCATTTTGTGTAGTATTTTTAGCTTAACGTGTAGTTTGACTGTAGTTTGTTTATTTCAAATAAAAATGCACAACAGAAAGCATCTTCACTAATCAGGGTCTTCGTGTTGGAGACAAGGAAAAGCAACAGAGAAGTTTAAAAATTCTGGAAAAATGTCAAGCATGTACATACATTGTATTGGATCAAAACCTTTTTGTCAATAAAAATCAGAAAGTTATTATTTGTTTGGGTCGTCAGACCAAACAAATAATGGTAACGAAATTTCAGAGCCTAATGCTGTTAATTGCAAATGCCTAAAGTAGTCCACTTTTTCTAAGCGGTTACTTCCCTTTATATGTACACTAACGCCGAAAAATTCAGGGGAGATCAATGTGTAAAGATTGTCATTTGACAGGCGCATTAATTTTCAAGCAAAGTAGTTTCATTCTTTATAGATATACATGCTTACAAAAAGCTCCATGATTATTTACATCTGTGTTAAACAACAGGTTTAGCATCAAAATAATAAAGAGTTACAAACCCTAATTTAGAATAATATAGTTTTCTTCAGGCCGTTAACATATAACTTCACCATGGCCGAGGGGTTTGCACGCTCGCCCTTGAATCAAGAGGTCTGGAGTTCAAATCCCAGTTGAGGCAACTAATTTTTTTTTTTCACCTTTCTGACACCCAAACAAATTCAGCGCCTTCTGTGCTTTGATTTTTATATTAGCATCCATTTAGATTATCGGAGCGTTCTAATTATAAAGGAAGCTAAAAACATTCAGACCACAAAAGAAAGATGTAATGTATAAATTTTGAGTTTTTTATGATGCTTTGTCTTAAGAGACTGTTTCACTAAGCGACCATTTTCAGTGTTATCTTTGCACGGTCGCTTAATACAAGTTTGACGGTACCTCTTTCCTCCTCAATGACCTTGTTAATGTAAAGCTTGCAATCAAAGCAATTGCCAATGCTCCTGTAAGATAGTAGACAAACATACTCTCAGCTTCTCCAGACCACCACAACTGCATCTCCTTTCCAGAAGGCATCCTGAGATATCTTTTCACCTATATTTAAGTTCTATCTGTAAAAAAAGTACAGTCTTTTGTTATACATTTTTATAACAAGAAACATGGCAATGCCATGAAATCAGGTTTTCAGCAATGCCAAGTGCAACTTAGGGTTGCTCTTTTACCTCAAATACGAAACAAATAAAAATAAATAAATATTACATCGATGATCAAAGGCAGTGAGGATTCAAGATTTATAATACTCTCTTCATATGAACATGTTGTTCAATATGTGGTGTCCAAATATTAATCAAGTCAATGCGTCAATAGGAAAGTTATACAAAATTGAAAGAAATTTTTGTATTTGACATTGACAATAATGAACAGGTCATTTCAAGGTTATAGTCATACTTTAATAACTAAACATATTGGTTAAATGTGTTCCGTTTTCTTAGTTTAAATTAAATCCATCCATAATAACAAAAAACATGGCAATGCCACAAAACCAGGTTTTCAGTTATCACCATTGTAGAAAGTTTTGTTCTTAAGTTGGAATACAAAAAGTTGGAATACATTTCAATACAAATGCACAATATAACTATGTGCAAAAGCCAATGTAAATAATGAAGAAACAAAAAAATTAAGCAATTATTTTATAATTCCACCAGATGAAAGAAAAAAAAATATTGAATTGATATTGTAATGTATTGACCTTGATCCTTGGGGGAGGGAGGGGGGCCTAAAGCAATCAAAAGGAAGTCTTTACATAAGCTTGCTATACACCAAGTTATTTTTTTTCAATATCTCACTCTGCACCTAAAACCAATTTCCTATTTTTAGTAATACGGGTAGTGACTTTGACCTTTATCCTATGAGATTCAAAAGCAATCCAATGCGAGGTTTTCAAATAAAAGTGGCGGCAAGGCCGAGTGGTTAACGCATCGGACTAGTAATCTAAGGATTGCTGACCGCTTTGGTTCAAACCCTATCAGGGATCAGGGGCAAGCCGTTGTTTCCTTGAGCAAAAAACTTTACATTCATTGCTTAGTACTGGTTGGTTCCAAGAACGGATTCGAGAGTGTTTCAATACAACACAATCAAACTAAAATAAATTTGTATTAACTAACTTAATTAAATATGAATGCTATACAACATGTTAAATTAAAATATCTCATTCCTAAATCCAGTTATTTACCAGAAGAATTTTTATTTTTAGTAACAGTGATCTTGACCTTTAATTAGGGGGCCAGCAAGGCTTTTAGTTTTAGTTACAGTGACTCTCAATGGCCCAAGGGGGCCTAAAAGCACTCCCAAGTGAGGTCTTCATATAAGCTTACTGCACACCAATAACCTTTGAAATATCTCATTTCTAACTCTAGTTATTGACAAGAACCTGATTTAATAATTTAAGTAGGGTTTCTTAAACGGACAAAATTCATAATCAATCACCAAAAATAATCGAACAACCCTTTTTGATCAATCATCAATTATATAATCGAAGCATTTACAATAACAAAGTAAATATGTACTAAGTACATATCATGCTTTAATATTTAAAGAAATTTCCATTAATATTCTATATTTTGTGTAACTACCACTTTATCAACTAAAATAAACTAGTTTAAAGTTAAGATATACTATGCTCATCCTTGAGTAAAATATTTTAATCAAATAAATTCATTAAAATCTATGAAATTATTTAATATAATGTCTCAATTCGAATAAAGGAATGAATAAACTATGTATGAAAAGGTGTAGCCTATTACTGGGACAAGTAAAATTGGTCCTCTCTTAACAAAACTGCCAGGTTTTTTTAATGACAGTATATATTAATATTGTGACAACCTATAGTGTGTAGAATAATTTTATACAAATTAACAGATCTTCTTTGTGTGAAGTCAAAATATGTTTACTTTATATTTACGTAAAGACAGTGTAGCAATTCTAAATATTTTCAAATGTCAAATTTCAGCATAGTAAACTATATCTTTAAACTAGAATGTCTCAATGTCAACTATGAACTCCATGGTCACCAGTAAACACCAGTATGCTTTCATATTCATTTGAATGAAAATTACTGTGTCAACCAAAGTTGGCTTTAATTTAGAGTGTTGATATAATACAGTGAGTCACTTATGTAACAGCAAGAAAATAAATTACTGATAATCAATTATTAAACTTGAATTTGATCATCGCCGACCGGTCCTATAAACGATCAAATTTTGATTTTACTCCATCATTGTTTATTATGTCTAATTTTTAGTAACAATGACATTGGCCTTTACATTTAAGGTAGCCCAAGGTCTTCACAATCGGCTTGATACACACCAAGTTTCATTGAAATTTTCATTCAAAACTTTTGTTAATGACCAGAAACCAAATTTTCTATTTTAAACTAGAACTGCCACTGTCATGGCATGAATACCCCCACATATCCACTTTGTCAGAATCAACAGTGGTCATTTAGAGCTAAAGGACAACCTCCCTGCCAAATCTGAGGGTAGTAAGCCAGTGCATTGCTAAGCTATGTATTCTACATGTTTTTACTGGCAGAGATCAAAGTGACCTTTACCTTTGACCTACTGACCTCAAAACTGAAACTGCCACTGCATGATTTGAATACCTCACCCCCCCCCCCCCCCCAAATTCATGCAGCTTTGCCTGGGGTGTTTTATGATGAATTTATGAGCATGTCAAAATCAATACAATGTGGACAGGCATTCTTAAGCATTTGAGCAGACAAGCTTATTGTAGTTAAAACCCCTGTGATCTTGACGGTCACCTAAAAATCAATAGGGGTCATCTTCTAGTCATAACCAACCTCAATACCAAATATGAAGACTGTTGACCAAAGCATTCTTAAGCAATTGAGCAGACAAGTTTTTGAACTAAACTTGACCTTGACCTTTGACCCAGTGACTTCAAAATCAATAGGGGTCACTTAATGGTCATGCCGAATATGAAGACTGTGGGTCAAAGGAATCTAAAGTTATTGGGTGGACAAGCCTTTTCTAGCCAAGGCCCCTGTGACCTTGACCTTTAAGCCAGTAACCTTAAAATCAATAAGGGTCATCTAAAATCTGTGCCAAATATGAAGACTGTGGGTCAAAGGATTCTTAAGTTATTGGGCGGACAAGCTTTTTTTAGTCAAGGCCCCTGTGACCTTGACCTTTGACCTTTAAATCACTAGGGGTCATCTACTAATCATGACCAATCTAAATACTAAATATGAAGACTATGGGTCAAAGGATTCTAACTTATTGTGTGGACAAGCTTTTCTAGTCAAGGCCCCTGTCACCTTGACCTTTGACCTAGTGACCTCAAAGTCAATAGGGGTCATCTAATGGTCATGACTAACCTCTATGCTAAATATGAAGACTGCGGGTCAAACAATTCTTAAGTTCTTGGACGGACAAGCTTTCTTTAGTCAAAGCCTGTGAACATTGACATTTGACTTGGTGACCTCAAAATCAATAGGAGTAATCTATTAATCATGACTAATCTAAATACAGTCTTACCGAAAGACCGTCTGACCTGACCTGTAAAAAATCAGAAGGTCCGATAAAAATATATGAATTGGGGGCCCTACGGTCCGGTAAAAAATCAAGGTTTTATAAAAAACCTTACATTCAACATTTTGCAAAGGCAGATCATTCACCTATATTCAAAACATATCAAAATTTTGTCATTACACAATACAAGCTCGTGCAATGCTTGTCAACTGTTATGCATTCTCAAAATGCAAACTTTTATGTAACAACATAAGATAAAAATATCCGACAACTAGTACAATTAAGTCAATAAGCGGCCGCGTAAATTACATTAGCGGCCCCGATGTGAAAGACCAAGCGCTATTAGTTTGTTCACCAAATTGTGTGACACAGATGAAAGAGTCGGTGTGTTAATTGGAACAATTTACGTCTTTAATCCACAGACTTAGAGCAATGCTAATTACACGTGTGCTCAACTGGTGTTTAGCAGCAAATTAAGGAAATGAAAGATCGTCCGTGATGTTGACAAAAATTAAACTATACTGTGAAGGTGCCAAAATCATTGAACAATTAATCTGTCAACTTCACTAAATTACCAATATATATAATTCTGTTTACATACATATGCCAGACTTTTGCTGAAATTTAGCCTCTCATTTTGCTAGTATATAGTCTGTATGGAATTAAAGTTTAAATTGCAAAATCCATTGAATACATGTATAACAATATTTATGTTTACATTTTGATTGTGGTGAAAAAAGATAACTTCACATCTATAGTTCTTCGTTGATAATATAATTTTCTTTATGTACACAAACTTTTTGACTGCTGACACTTATCAAATGACTCAAAATGCTATACCAATCAGGTATTTTTTTTCGGTTCAGTAAAATCATGTTCGGTCTTGTAAAAAATTTCAGTTTACAGGACCTATTGTCCAGTAAAACTCAGAAGTCTTTCGCATAGACTGTAAATACCAAATAGGAAGACTGTGCATCAAAGGAATCTTCAAGAATGTGTAACAATAACATTGTTATCAACTGCATTACTCAGCTTTTCTTTGCACCCAAATTAATTGCAGCTCCATCAGGATTTTTGAATTTTCATTAGACAGATGATCAATATCAATATTGCACTTCAATAAGCCCCTTTGAATAGCGATAACAACACTGTCATCCCTTGCATTTTCTAGATTCTCAATACTGGCAATGGATTGTGACAGGTTCATAGGTTTCAGGGTGTACATAGCATAACAAAATGTCTTCCTGATCTATTACAATGGAGTGCGCCATTTTGTTCTATGGACAGTGCCATTTTGATATCAATAATCATTAATCAGGAAGTTTTACTTTTCGTTTAGAGGTAAACACAGTCACTAGCAGCAGATGACAGAAAACATAATATAATTTTGATCATAGAACAAAAGAAGCAAAGTTTAGAAAAAATGACAAATATGTTATTACTCAACACACATTGTATCTGAACTATAATATAAAAGTCATTTTACGTGTTTATATTATTTCTTCAATTTCTGTTATACATAGTGCTCCCCCTTCAAATCAGACAAGTCTATTTTGTTTATCAAGATTGAATCAGAAAAAGCAGATGTGATTTGGCCAATTCTTATTTTGAAATAATTACTCCTGACTTGTTTGATTAAACAATTCTGATTCTCTGAATCAATTCTTCGCTGAATGGAATCACAGAATTAGAAGAGCTAATCACCTGGTACGAAAATAGCAGCTTCTATAGAAGTTTTACAGGACTCCTTGTTGATAGTAAGAAACTACAGCCGTAACAACTGATGTTTACATAGTGCTTTCTTAAAGTGTATGTATTATATAATATTATATCATTCTTCCTTTTCATGAGAAGGAAGAACAATATTATTATAGCTTCTGTTGCCATTTTAAATATCTTCTTATTAGTTCTTGCTCGATTCTGACACGGAACTGTTTGACTAAGAATTACTTCGGACATGTGACTCTTATTCCAGAAATAACAAATGGCAACCGCCTATTTAACATCTTATGGTCTATTTTAAGGTTAAATTGTCTGGTCAGTTATAGCCTGTTTCAAGTCAAAGGAAGCTACTGATACCGCTCGTTATCGAGAAACAGACAAAAGCCCTCCTGGACAAAACATTTACGAACTTTCGCTTTACATCTATGCAATATTTCGATAGAGCGGAAGTCAGTGCGCCAGCATGCGCTTTGCCATATCTCGTTCAGTTACCGCTCACGTTTTAAATCAGTTGCTATGAAGCAACACTAAGTGTACATGGCTTTTACAACTAAAATATCAGACAAACACATTAAAACAATACACATAAACTACACATAGTTGTTTTCCATATTTATATTTTGCATTTGAAACTGATAGTCAAACAAATATCTCAATATTCTTACTGATTTAATGTATTGTTTACATGTGATGACAGCAACACTGTGTGTTAGATTACTTTCGGTTCAGAAAAATCATTTGTTTACCATCAAAACTCATATGTTTACCATAGGAACCATGTATAGGTTAGAGTGCATATTGGGTGTTCTTCGTAAAATTAATAAGAAAGCTAAAAAGGAGCGGAGCTTGCGAAGCGACTGTAGCTTTATTATTTACGAAGAACATCCAATATGCACTCTAACCGGCTTAGTGCTCCGCCCACTTGCGTTTTATAATATAAAACGTCCAGTTTATATAAAATCTGTTCTATTAAGATTTGAAACCTGAAAATTTGAAAAATCCTCGTCGGGGATTGGCTTAAAAATAATGGCGAGCACTAAATATTGATAGAAAGCAAATTAAACAAAGGTAAAGAAAAAATTGTCTGTTTCTGAACAAAAAATCGAATAAATAAATACAAAGTCTTTTTAAAAGGTCCCTTCTTTGAGTTCATTTAAAAGGGGAATAATTTGGTGGAATTTTAGACAGGGAAACAGGGAGTTATCTTTCATGGCTAGGGAATATGGCCGACTGAAATTATGCAAGCAAGTTTGTAAGTGCAAAAGCCCTCCCGTCAAAAAATGACAAGGCAGACAAAAGCCCTCCCATGAAAATGACTGGGCAGACAAAAGCCCTCCTGTGGAATTAAGAAGGCGGACAAAAGCCCTCCCGTAACAACTAGAAATGTGTCCATAGGACACGGGTGCCCCCACACTCCACCGATTTGTCAATCTTGTGTCTCTAGGTCAAATTTTTTTTTTTTGCTACATGTGCCCAAGTTGAGAACTAAAAATCTTTTATTAAGTAAAGGGCAAATACAACAAATACTGAATAAATCCACAAGAAAACCCAAAGGTGCATTAGTACACATGCTGACCAACATTCTTGTTAACTTTCAGGCCTACAGGTCAAATACTTTTTGAGTTACATGCAACACAAGTTGAAAATTGTAAATTTTTACTAAGTCAAGGGCAAGAACTCTAAAAATGCTTAAAATATTCACAGGAAAATACCCAGGTGCACAACTACACATGCTGAGCAACATTCATGTAAAGTTTCATGACTCTAGGTCAAATACTTAAATTTTTAGCTTAGTATGTGCACCACATGTTGAAAATTGGAAATATTTACTAAGTCAAGGGCAATAACTCTAAAAATACTAAATACATCCACACAAAACTACCCAGGTGCACAACTACACATGTTCATCAACATTCCTGTAAGGTTTCATGACTCTAGGTCAAATATTTTTTGAGTTATGTGCGACACAAGTTGAAAATTGTAAATTTTTACTTAGTCAAGGGCAATTACTCAAAAAATACTAAGAATATCCAAACAAAAATACCCAGGTGCACAACTACACATGCTGATCAACATTCTTGTAAGGTTTCATGACTCTAGGTCAAATACTTTTTTAGTTACGTGCGACACAAGTTGAAAATTTGAAATTTTTACTAATTCAAGGGCAATAACTCTAAAAATACTAATAATATCCCCACAAAATTACCCAGGTGCACAACTACACATGCTGATCAACATTCCTGTAAGGTTTCATGACTCTAGGTCAATAACATTTTGAGCTATGTGCGACACAAAAAGAGAACGGACAGACGGACAAGGGTAAATCTAAATGCCCCCACTATAGTGGGGGCACAAAAATATATTATGTATGTTAAATACCTGTTTAATTTTTTTCAATGCACTCAACATATTAGAACTGTAACATATAAATTTGTTGTTGCTTATGAGCTAGAACCACCATTCATTCAGAAAATACCTTTCTGAAATGTTTAACGAGGTAACTTTTTACAAGAATGTCGATAAAAACAAAGTCACTTTTAAAAGTAATTGACTAATTACAAGACACATTATAAATGTTTTGGATTTTGAATTTCAGTTGATTTAAACTTCCTTTTATCACTTATTACTCTATTAATCTTAACTTCGCATGGGAGTAATGCTTTCGTATTTACGTAAATGAATATGCACTTACAGATTTATAATACCATTTATTATTCAGATGCTTGTCAGGCATGTGCTCAAACTCTACAAACATGCTTATGCCAATGGAAAAGAAAAACATTCACGATTAAAATTTTAATATGTTGAGTGCATTAGAAATGAATACAAAGTATTTAACATACCTGTACATAATTATATATGTATTTGCTGTGGGAGGGCTTTTGTCCGCCCTGTTATTTTCACGAGAGGGCTTTTGTCCGCCCAGTCATTTTCACGGGAGGGCTTTTGTCCGCCCAGTCATTTTCACGGGAGGGCTTTTGTCCGGGAGGGCTTTTGTTCTACACTCCTCATTATCAATTATGACTAGCAGGCAACAGACTGTTGATTAATACATGTAGAATGAAGAAAGCAAGACCATGAGTTCTTCATTGTTGAAAATTTTATACAATTCATTTACCAGTAACGTCAATCAATCTCACAAGTCCGCATAATTATGTTTGCAGTGTTTACGCTACTCTGCGTTTCTTGCGTTTTTGACGCAATAATTTCACGAATGATGCATTGAAAAATGCAAAGCGTGTTTTTCTATGATGCAGTCATAATCTACCAGTGATTTTTCTCACTTAATTGGGAAGAGGCCTTAGCCTCTTGATTTTGGGAAAAATTAGCGCTAAAATTGCTGATTTGGGAAGTAAAAAAGCTGGATTAAGTTCAGATTTTTGGGAAAACTGCATGATTTTAAAGAAAATTTCAATTGGGAAGAGGCCTTTTTCGGAGTCTGTTATATAAGTAGGAAAATCACTGTCTACCTTAACTGGATGCCTTTTCATTAAGTTATTTCTCCTATTATTAGCCCCATCCTTTTTAAATTGGCAATATTTGTTTGAGTATCCGAAATTTATTCATTTCCGGTAACTGGGTGTATGTATAAATTGCTAACCAATTCTGTGTCGTTATCGGCACATTTTCTTTCCGACTTTTAACCATTCTACAATCAGTCACAGTCGGTATACAGGATTTAAACATTGTCACATATACGGTTTAGGTAAACAAGTGATTTGTGTATGCAGAAGATTTACTCACAAAGGCAAACACACCACAAATGATAGGGGCTCGGGCTTTAGTGGCCCAAAATATCAAAAGTTTCTGCAATAAACAGACGTCTGACACTGAGATTAATGCAAAGAAGCATTGGTTCTTCCTCAGAAGATTTTTCGTTTGCAACTGCATAAACTTTCATAAAGTGAGAAATTGAAGTTAACCACCTGTACGAAAATGCCTACCCTGACTACACCCTGATTTGACATGGGATAAGACATTTATTTCCAGCCAGGTTTTTTAAGCTATTCAGTTGACTATAGAGAAGACAGAAATCTATTTTTAGATTTTTTAGTATACAATATATAGTGTTTTCAGGGTGGATTCAACGAAATATTTAAATGAGCCAGAAAAAATACCACCCAGAAATGGAAATCCAGGGCAGAATTTTCTCTCACACAGATTTCTAAAAATAGATTTACTTCTAGTTAAATTGAGAGCAATTTCAGGGTGGGATAAATTTGAAATATTTAAATGAGCCATAATTCACCCTGATTTCTGTTTAAAAAGTCAGGCCAGACTTTTTTCCTCCTGTTATTATCCCGCTCTAAAATTTTGCAAATCCCACCCTGAAATTAAAATAAAAATCCACCTAGATTCCTGATCATTTTAGAACCAGCCCAAGAAAATATTCTTAAATACATTGCATCATATAATGAGCATTATGTATTTTGAATAATAGGTGATAAAAAATAGCTCATAACAAACAAACAAATTAATTTGATGAACATTATGCTGAATTGATCATCTTCACAATTCAGTGGTGGCTATTTGCTTATAAATTTTCATCCATAATATTTGACAAAATAATAATTAATTCAGAATTTTGTTTCACTTATCTGTATTTGATTTTCATACAATTAAATACATTTCAAAAGTCATTCTTGTTTGATATTTCCACTTAGATATCTGCCAGCTGTATTACATAATTCCACTGCTACACAATCTGTAAACATATAAAATAAATAAATATATGAAAGCAGTGTAGGAATATGCTATAGACAACTTTCAATTCATAATACATTAATCTATAAGAAAATGTTACACCTTAATATAGAGAAATATGACCATACAGTGTAGTTTTAAAGGTATATTGCATTAATTGCAATCAAAAATCAAAAGAACAAAATTGATGAAATTATTTAAAGAAGCTCCAGCATTATAGACATATATGTACTGACTTTATGAAGTCATTAATACTATGATATTTGCAGGGATGAATACTTTTGATAATTAAAACTGAAACTAATTTTGATAGAATTAAATGAAGAAAATAAAATTACCAGTAATATTTCTTCCATTGTATTCTTTTGTTCTGCAACTACACCATTTTATTCTGCTTCATCCTCTTGTCACATGTTACTGAAATATTTGGCTTCAACCTAAATTTTGGATGTAGAAAAAAAAAACAAATATGCAATCATGTTATAATTTTTAATTCATTTCAAGACTTCAGTGTTTTTTTTTCTAGAATGGAATGATCAAAATGTATAGTTTATTTTAGAAAAATTAAGAATGATTTCTATTTTCCCTCCATATTTTAAAGCAGGTTTCCTGGAAATTTATTTAAAATCTTTTCAGAATACTGGGCTTACAAAATTCATTATTATATTAAATATTAAAAATATCAAGAACTACATGTAATTTAATTATAACTTACCATTTATCTATCACAATTGGCTGCTAATTTCCCTCCATTTTTTTTTCAAAATGAATAACGAAGTTTAACACTATTATGCTCCATGTCATATATATGTTTAAGTTTCACAATAAATTTTCCAAGAAAGTTCTGTATCTCTAGGGAAGTTGAATTCTTAAATCTCATTATCTATATAATTATCAAAACTCATTTATATATTAATATATAAGTGTAAGATGATTTATTTGAATCAAATTCACAACTTAAGCCTCTAATCTTTCTAAAGAAAATGACCATGCTGGAAACAATTTTCAGGATGTGATATTTGCTCTGGATTTTAAACTGCTGTCGGTCAATCTGTGCTAACTTCTCTATTTTCATCTGCCAGATAGCCCAGTTTAACATAAAGTATTTTGAAATACTGTATAAAGTTCCACTTGAAGGTTATTTGTTTATATTAACTGAAAGCTGACCTTAGACATTATGAGATTCTGTGCAGATTGTGAGATAGTGGATAAAAACTAAAAATCTTGAACATAACTTATTCAGCTGACCAATTTATGCATTAAATAAAAAATTGTTTGTCATAGGTTAAATATAGATACAATCAATTACTACTAACAATTATCAATTTCATAGATAACAATAAATCATGTTGATTTAAATAATCCACATATTAATTAAAAAAAAATAATTCAGTAAATGAAAATAATTTTTGTTAAATGGAGTTTACCATAAATCAATTGATACTGTCTAGAATAAACATTATAAAACATTTTTTTCTGAATTTAAAATTCAATTTTGTCTCAACAGCAATCTTATGTAAACTGTATTATTAGTGTATTGCAATATTCATTTCTAATAACTCTTAAGTCAGAAAAATCAGGCTGGAAATGAAGAACTTTAAAGAATGTATTGAAACTGGTTCTTGAACATTTTCTAACTTTGAAATATCTGGGTAGATTTTGCTTATATTTCTCAAAGTCAGTAAAATCTGTGTCAAAATATTTTCAAAGTGCAAATATTCCTGCCTCCACCCTGACTTTTACCAAAATGAAGACGGTGTCAGGGTAGAAAATACTTGAATTCCCATGTGAGATTTATTGAAAATTCAGGGTCCATGTCTATTTCACCCTGATTTTGCCAATTCTGGTTCAAAACAGGCCTGAATCGGTCCTGTTTTTCATAAAAGCCATGCTGATTTTTCGTACAGGCAGAGACACTTGGGGTGTGAAGCTCAAAACACATTTAAATTCCCAATAAAATGATTATTTGTCAATCCTAGCACATGTACTTATCATAATTTATCAAAAAAACTTAATATAAACCGTTTTAAAAAAATCATATTTCAACGTCTATAATAATACACTTATAGACTTTTTAAATTTGCCCTTTAATCATTTCAAATGACCCTCATATTTTTATACAGAGGGTCACAAATGACCCCCATAAAATCTAGTGTTGCAGAAACACTGTGTATGTACATGTTTTTCAATCTATCATCAGCAGCTATTTTCCTTTGATTTTGTTTCTGAGAACTCTTAACTAAGCTGTAATGGATGTAAATCTTTTTTTTTTCCAGCTTCTATACTTGCAGGACTCTTGTTTATAATTATCTTAATAAATTTAGTGTTGCCCTGTACAAGCTAAACTTCTTTGAACAATCTTGGTTACTAATGTATAACCATCAAAAATGGGGGTATTAGAAAAAACGAATTTTACACTGTACATTGGGAGTTGACAGTTTGTGATTACAGGGGTGTGAAATTACTATGCCAGACTCGGTACTTTTTGCAGGCAGACAAGTAGAGTAAGAAAAAAGCAAAATGCCGAAATTCTAACTGTACTTGATCATTAAATCTTTTACCGATGTTGTTAAATCTGTTTACAATGCGTAAATTTTATTTGTACACCACCTCAAACACCACAAATAAACCTATACTATACGATGCTATTTCATCATGTATGAGACCTCTCGCTTCTATTGGAAAACAAGCTTGGCCATTGGTCATATCGAGGCATTTACCGACCGGTGCCTTAGTAAATAATGCGCAGCATCATATTAATTCATTGTTGCGTTGACTTGTAAATTGTTTTGATACATAATGGACAAATTTTTGTTAGGTCTGAAAACATAAATCAAAAATACAAAGAAACAAAGAATTTGACCACAAACGCATTCCTGTGTTTAATTCATATACCTGGTTAACCAATTTTACTTAGAAGACAATAATTCGGACAAACTTTATTGTCATGTTCGTGGAATTTTACCGCAACCTTGGCTCTTTATGTAGGGAAATCATTAATAAGAAAGGCCACTCTTACATCACATCAAACAAGGACCCATTGGTTAAATAAGGCCATTGTAATAAACTTTTTTACTGTTTATTTGGGCAAGTGAACTAAAGCTGCAGACAAGTAGAAATTTTAGTCCAACTTATCCGTGGGTAAGTGGAAAAAATCCGAAATTCCACAACCCTGCATTGTAGTTAATCCATTACCTGATATACATGCCTTTTTCACCCATCCCCCATTTTTGTTGTCTCAGATGGTGAAAAAATGCCTTATTTAGGCCTCCAACACTTGTTTTTGTTTGAGAAATGTTGTTTAAAAAAAGTGACCCCTTTTTCGGCCCCGCCCCCTATCCAAAAGATACATGAGGGGGTTGCCAGAAGGTTTGAAGGGGGGTGGCAGCAGTGTAAGAAATTAGGATTTGAATCGACTAGGCTGGTCGGACTACCAGATTGGAATATTCACTGGCCCAAAAGACATTTCACTAGCACGATTCATTTGTTCAAAACAGTTGTTGATATTGCCTCTGAAAATACAGTAGCCTGGTTGGGCTTGTAACTGTGAAAAGTTGGTAGCCCGAGGAGAAATTTAGTAGTCAGGGGCTATCGGACTACTGCTAATTGCGAACACTGCGGCAGTCCCCCTCATCACCAAGAAAATTTTGGACTTGTGAGAAGTTAAAAAATGACCCCAAGACAATCATAAGGTAACGAGTAACCAACGCTGAAAATCCTTTGAGAAGTTGCAGCACTTTGAAATCAATTTTGATGGAAACAAGAGGGCCATGATGGCCCTGAGGTCCCTCACCTGTAAATAGGCCCCCGGAGCTGGGCCAGTTTAAACCCCAGGGCTTTTATTTGAACAGACTCGGAAGAGTCACCCATTGGAAGATGTTTCACAATGTTAAGTTTTTACTACACACATATAATGAAAAACAACGATCTTTCCCCCCCACCCCACCCCCCCCCCCCCCCATCGGCAGGGCCAATTTTAACCCAAGGGCTTTTATTTGAACAAACTTGGTAGACACCCATAAAAAGATGTTTCATGCTAAACATCTTAGCTCTAACTCATTGGGTTTTTTACAATGACACCCCTGGGGCGGGGCCAGTTTTGACCCCAGGGCTTTTATCTGAACAAAATTTGTAGACACTTACTAGAAGATGTTTCATGCTTAATATCTAAACTCTACCTATTTGGGTTTTTTTTCAAAGAAGATTTTTAAGTTTTTGCTATACACATATAAGGAAAATCAATGACCCCTGGGGCGGGGCCAATTATGACCCCAGGGCTTTTATTTGAACAAACTTTGTTGACACTCACTAGAAGATGTTTCATGCTTAATATCTAAACTCTACCTATTTGGGTTTTTTTCAAAGAAGATTTTTAAGTTTTTGCTATACACATATAAGGAAAATCAATGACCCCTGGGGCGGGGCCAATTATGACCCCAGGGCTTTTATTTGAACAAACTTTGTTGACACTCACTAGAAGATGTTTCATGCTTAATATCTAAACTCTAGCTATTTGGGTTTTTTCAAAGAAGATTTTTTAAGTTTTTGCTATACACATATAAGGAAAATCAATGACCCCTGGGGCGGGGCCAATTTTGACCAAAGGGCTTTTATTTAAACAAACTTGGTAGACACCCATTAGAACATGTTTCATACTAAATATCTTAGCTCTAGCTCTTTGAGTTCTTTAAAAGAAGATTTTTTAAGTTTTTACTATATGCATATAGGGAAAATCAATGACCCCCTGGGGTGGGGTCAATTTTGAACCGAGGGCTTTTATTTGAACAAACTTGGTAGACACCCATTAGAACATGTTTCATGCTAAATATCTTAGCTCTAGCTCTTTGAGTTTTTTAAAAGAAGATTTTTAAGTTTTTACTATACACATATAGGTAAAAACAATGACACCCCTGGGGCGGGGCCAATTATGACCCCAGGGCTTTTATTTGAACAAACTTTGTTGACACTCACTAGAAGATGTTTCATGCTTAATATCTAAACTCTACCTATTTGGGTTTTTTTCAAAGAAGATTTTTAAGTTTTTGCTATACACATATAAGGAAAATCAATGACCCCTGGGGCGGGGCCAATTATGACCCCAGGGCTTTTATTAAAACAAACTTTGTTGACACTCACTAGAAGATGTTTCATGCTTAATATCTAAACTCTAGCTATTTGGGTTTTTTCAAAGAAGATTTTTTAAGTTTTTGCTATACACATATAAGGAAAATCAATGACCCCTGAGGCGGGGCCAATTTTGACCAAAGGGCTTTTATTTAAACAAACTTGGTAGACACCCATTAGAACATGTTTCATACTAAATATCTTAGCTCTAGCTCTTTGAGTTCTTTAAAAGAAGATTTTTTAAGTTTTTACTATATGCATATAGGGAAAATCAATGACCCCCTGGGGTGGGGTCAATTTTGAACCGAGGGCTTTTATTTGAACAAACTTGGTAGACACCCATTAGAACATGTTTCATGCTAAATATCTTAGCTCTAGCTCTTTGAGTTTTTTAAAAGAAGATTTTTAAGTTTTTACTATACACATATAGGTAAAAACAATGACACCCCTGGGGCGGGGCCAGTTTTGACCCCAGGGCTATTATCTGAACAAAATTTGTAGACACTTACTAGAAGATGTTTCATGCTTTATATCTAAACTCTACCTATTTGGGTTTTTTTTCAAAGAAGATTTTTAAGTTTTTGCTGACCCCAGGGCTATTATCTGAACAAAATTTGTAGACACTTACTAGAAGATGTTTCATGCTTTATATCTAAACTCTACCTATTTGGGTTTTTTTCAAGAAGATTTTTAAGTTTTTGCTATATACATATCGTCGTGCTAGTATTATAAGGTCCTATCTCCATTTTCATGAAAATTGAGTATGATATACCACTGGATTCAGAATTAAAAGATCTATCTCCAGGTGGTTTCCATTTATGTATGAGGTTACCCTGCTTGATATAATAGCATGTATATCATTTTCCATTTTCGAAAATAATAGTTGAATTAATTATTATGTTGCTCTATGTCCATGAGCCAATCAGTGATTGTGTGCGAGGTCATGTGACAGATTTTGCTTTGTCAAAAAGCATTGACACCATTGCTTAAACTGGCTGCCAGAAGTAAGTTAGTTTTTTAGTATCATATTTGATAAATTGCTTGGAAATATTACCAGTAAGTCAAAGCAAAACCTTTAATTCTTTTTAAAGAGATAATGCCATTATATATGGTTACCGCCTTTAAAATATAAATGGTTATAAACACTACTGCTGGAGATAGGGTATTGTAATTCTAAAGAGAAAATTTTTATTTTGTTTTAATATTTTCAAAAACATGGCAATAAATAGAAGGTAGTGTTCTTTAAGGCTAATGTACTTATTCTGAAACATTTTTAATCATCTATTTGAGTTATCAAAAAAAAAATTAATAAGGTATCGTGCAAAAAGTCGTTATAAATTTTATAAAATATATCTTTTTAACTATGGATATATTTGGATGTTTGAATTTCGGAGATAGTTGTTCTTTCTTGTTTTAATATACTGTCGTCTGTATAACCAACTGTTGTTGTAGTTTAAGATACTTTAATTGTTTCAGAGTTCATTGAATGCAGATGCCAGAACATATACTAGTGTTTATTTTGTGATTTCTTCCATTAGAATTTTTACTTGACAGTGTTTCACTAACATGTAAAAGACTCCACAACCGCGCATTAAATGTTTCTGTTTTTTTTATGAGAAATTTTGAATTTTCTTTTCCATTTAGCCTAAACGATAGAGGCATCCACAATATGTTCCAACATGCTCGTGGGCTTAAACTATTTCTAATTCCATGAATATTCATCTTTCCAACATTTAAACTTTACCAATGATTTAAGTTCGCTCAGTCACTGTATATCAACATATTGGTTAGATATTTCAGACAGTCCAATTTAATAATTGTCACATCTAGAATAAAACTTAAATGTCTCACATTGCAGAAACTTAAACGACTTTGATTTTCCTGCGATTAGATTTTATCATCAACTACTGTCAATTACTAGTATATCTTTTTTCTCATGCAAAATCAGGTGAACAATCAAGTTCCTTTAAAACTTTGCTTTATTTTCACTCTTATTGGCAGAAAAGGAGGATCACATATAGTTTAAAGAACTTATTGCAAATGCTTACATTGACTGTTCCTTTCATAGTTTTCAAAATGAGTAAAGTTTTTTTTCAGCTGAAAATCCTCCAATCTATACTTATGTTTTTGTAGTATGTGCTGCCTTTTAAATTGTGACAGGAGTTGTTGCATTTTTATTGTTAATCTATCGAGGGCATTTTTTTAAAACATTTTGGTCTTTTTAACAGAGAGAGAGATAAAATCAAGAACTAATTCAAGACAAAGTGACAGATAAACATGTTAAAATTTCCATTTTATCAGAGAGATGATTTTATATTCAGTTTTTGTCTGTAACTAAGTGAATTAAGTGTTTTTGTTCGTTAACATTGCAGAATTTGTTTAGGCTGGAAAAACTTTTGCCTTATAGATTCTACAGTAGTTATTGTTATAATTATGATAAATATTTAAAGTGATTGTGTTGAAATCTTTTGTTTCAGTTTTGTAAAAAAATCACATTGCAGGTAAAGTACAAGTAGTTTATTGCGATCTATTACAAAATTTGTATGTTACTGATGCCAACACGTGAAATAAATTATTCAAATTTATTTCTTCGTCACAAGTAATATCAAAATGTGTATCTGAAAGATAAAAATACAATTATTGACCAAAATTTTTAGTTTGTTTATACAAATACCATAATAATCCTATTTATTTTCATTAGAATTGAACATATTTATTAGTTTTAAAATATCCTATATCCTAGTTCATATTATCCTGGGCAGTTTTAAAACGCTCTATCTCCGGGTGCAACATAATTCTAAGCTTCCGGCAAGTACAAATAAGCAAAAAGCTCTATCTCAAAATGAAATATCCGGTTTTAGAAAATATCTCTAAAGATATCGTGTAAAATCTTTGTTTGCAAGTTATGATAGAACATATTAATGATTCATTCAAAAAATCTCCATCATTACATGGTCCAGTAACATTTTTCTGTTTACTAAATTTTTAAGCTCGATTTCCCGCAATGTTACATAATGGCACTTAGGACCTTATTATACTAGCACGACGATATAAGGAAAATCAATGACCCCTGGGGCGGGGCCAATTATGACCCCAGGGCTTTTATTTGAACAAACTTTGTTGACACTCACTAGAAGATGTTTCATGCTTAACAGTGTTCGAAATTAGCAGTAGTCCGATAGACCTGACTACTAAATTTCTCCTCGGGCTACCAACTTTTCACAGTAACAAGCCCGACCAGGCTACTGTTTTTTCAGAGGCAATATATAAACAACTGTTTTGAACAAATGAATCGTGCTATTGAAATGTCTTTTGGGCTAGTGAATATTCCAATCTGGTAGTCCGACCAGCCTAGTGGATTCAAATCCGAATTTCTTACACTGCTTTATATCTAAACTCTAGCTATTTGGGTTTTTTCAAAGAAGATTTTTTTTTGCTATACACATATAAGGAAAATCAATGACCCCTGGGGCGGGGCCAATTTTGACCCAAGGGCTTTTATTTAAACAAACTTGGTAGACACCCATTAGAACATGTTTCATACTAAATATCTTAGCTCTAGCTCTTTGAGTTCTTTAAAAGAAGATTTTTTAAGTTTTTACTATATGCATATAGGGGAAATCAATGACCCCCTGGGGCGAGGCCAATTTTGACCCCAGGGCTTTTATTTGAACAAACTTGGTAGACACTCACTAGAAGATGTTTCATGTCAAATATCTAAGCTCTAGCTCTAAGGCTTTTTTAAAAGAAGATATTTAAAGTTTTTTTCTTTCGGTTGCCATGGCAACCAGAGTTCTGCATGGAATTAAATTCTTTGAACAACTTTGTTAAGGCTTCACACAAGGAACATCCCTGTGAAGTTTCATTATGATCTGCCTTATGGTTTCAGAGGAGATGTCGTTTTAAAAGTGTGAACGTACAACGGACGACGTATGGCGGAAGACAGACAACGGACGGAGAGTGATCCTAATAGCTCACCCTGAGCATATGCTCAGGTGAGCTAAAAATCAATGCAAAATAGTGATTTTTTGCAATTTTGAGATGTTCCCTCATTGCCATGGTAACAGGAAATTTAAGACTGAGCATGTTGTTACAAAGGCAATGGTCAAGTCAACATTTGTGCCAAGTTTGATTAGTACTGAAGCAGTTTTTATAGTTTTATAGCAATTGGAACTTGTAACCAGAGATTTTTCAATGAAAACAGCCATTTTTCATGCAGTAATGGGTTAAAAGGGTCACTGTCCCGAAACAAAGTGCCTATGATTCAGAAGCCGTATTTAAGCATTTGAAATATGACACTTTATATTTTATAATGATGTTATTTCCAGACATGGGGCGATTACTTGACAATTGTAATCGATTAAATTATGATTATTTGTCAAAATGCTTGATTAAATTAAATTACTGATTACTCCATTTCGACATTGTAATTGATTAAATTACTGATTACTGACAGGAGTAATCAGATTACATTTATGATTACTGATTACATGTACATAAGTTGGGAGACGCTCAAAATCCCCTTGATCATAATCCCCTTGGTTGATAAACGACATAGTGATCGAAATCCCCTCAACAGAAATGACAGGGTTATCATAATCCCCTTGGCAAAAATAAAGGGGTGGTCATAATCCCCTCAGTGGGTAGTCAAAATCCCCTCAAATAATGTGAAATGGTTGGGAAATTTCTTTTCTTATTTTTCTTTTTAGTTCAATGAATTTAAGAACCAACTGCTTCAAGAATTGCTGAAAAAGAGAGAAAAGCATACAAACAATTAAAAGGTGTATGTTTGTCACAGCCAGTTAATAATGACACCCTTTGTTGATGTTATTATTGCTGAGAAAATTGTAAAATACAAACAAATAAATGATAGTTGATTATAATTAATCATTGCAATTATAGTTATATGTAACAAACAATCAATTAATCTTTGCAATGATAAACACCTTTAAAGGCAAATTTGTTGCACACTAGCTTTAGATCTTTCCAGATAATAACTTAAAATGAGGCTATTAATTGCAGTTTGCTATCTAAAATTACTTCATCTTTGTTTTACTTAACTGCAAACTGTTATTTTGTTGGGTATATAATATGATGGCTCTCTGCAATAGACATGAATACCCAAAATGGAATTCATTACAAGTAACAAAGGTTCTCGTAAGCTTCTGTATGAAGGTTATGCCTACACAAAGAAAAATGAAAATAAGTCCTCAATGCGGTGGGAATGCTCTCAGAGAATTGGTCTGAACTGTAAAGGTGCACTGACTACTGATTTACATGTAAGTATATAATCAATAATAATCATTTGGTACATTGAACATGAGATAAACTAATATGTATCAATTGTGCAAGTTATGCCTGAATTAATTTTTTTCGTCTTATTATTTTTTTTAACCTTTGTATAGCACTCTTTTTAAGTAAAGCAAAAGAGATTACATGAAAATATTAATGGAGACATAAAGCACATCATAATAAAAGTATGCATAAATCTGAATTATAATAGGTAAATATTAATTTCAGCATGCTAACTTTATGTTCTATTTCTAGGTGTCTTCTGTCAAATCTGAAACCGCGCACAGTCATGCTCCTGACAAATTTGCAATGCAGGCACTTAAAGTCCGCAGTGAGATAAAAGCATCTGCTGAAGCTAACCGTGGTAAACCCGGACAGATAGTAACAGATAAATTATCGCTGCAGCCTACAGAGGTGAGTTAATAAATAAGACTCATAGAAATCCTGTAAATTTCAAAATTGTTCTTTTTTAAATTTCAACATGCTCTGTAAAATGCACATGGGTCTTCTCATGAAATAAACCACTTTGGAAATTTATATTAGTAAGATTACTTTTAATGATGATATTAATGATATAATGACAATACTGATGAATATGTTAAATGCCCAGAATGTACAGACACAAAGGCCAGACAAACAACTGTGAAATAGGAAAATGAAATAATTGAATTGAGTGCATGAAAACTGTTGCTTTATTTTTACTTCAGGTTATTGCTGCCAGTTCCGTAAAGAGTTTGAAGCAAACTGTGAGACGCGCCAAGAGAGGAACAGCACCTAAGAACCCATCAACAATCAGAGATGTTCCTGTTCCTTTCCCTATTGAGTTTGCAAGTAATGTCATCTACGACAACGAGTCTCCAGACAACCGTATCCTCATCTTCGCCACTAATGACGGTCTTCGCCTCCTAGATAGTGCATCCAGATGGTTTATGGATGGCACCCACTCTACAGCGCCCTCTCAGTTCCAACAACTTTTTGTCATCCGTGTACCTTTAGGTGAATCCTGTGTCTCAGTTGTCTACGCACTCCTTCCGTCAAAGCAACAGCTGGTGTATGAAGAAATGCTGACTGCCCTACTAGATGCCTGTCTGCAGCGAGGTATCCGACCTAACCCAGAGCAAATTATGGCAGACTATGAGATAGCTATACACAATGCTGTGAGAACTGTATTGGCCAGCAACATTCATATCCAGGTAATAAAAAATAAGATCATTTGAAATAATTTATTTCAATGTTAAATGAAATAAAATAAAAAAAATTAAATGAAACCATTTATTTCATTGCTAAATGAAAAAAAATAAAAAAAAATAAATGAAACCATTTATTTCATTAAATAAAAAAAATAAATGAAACCAAATTTCTGTTAATAATTATACAAGCCTTTAACATGTCTGACGTTGAATCAGGATAAAAGTTGCTGAAAATGAATCATTCAATACAACACATGATCAGGCTTTGTATGTATATATATATCATTCATATTCTTGTTTAATTGTATTATAATATGTAAAAGACTATTTAAACAGCATATTAAAACCTTTTTTTTTACACCATCTAGGGATGTTTTTACCATCTAACCCAAGCTACTTGGAGAAGAGTGCAAGCAGAGGGTCTTCAGTCTGACTACAACAATGATGATGATGTGAAATCCTTCTGCGGAAAGCTTGACGGTCTGGCGTTTCTTCCATGCAGCGATGTGCAAGAAGGCTTGACGTTACTATGTGAACAGGCCCCAGATCATCTACAGTGTCTGGTTGAGTATTTTGACTCCAACTATGTAAATGGATCCTTTCGCGCAGTCATCACTGCTAATGGAAATATGAGGTTCCGACGCTCCTCTCCAAGATTTCCTCCACCAATTTGGAATGTGCACAGTGCCACAATGACTGACCAGGATAGAACAAATAACCAGTGTGAATCTTGGAACAATGGGTTTAAGCACCTTGTTGGACATTCAAATCCTTCACTTTGGACAGTTGTGCAATGTGTTGAAAAGGATGCAAAAATGGTGGCAGCTGAAATTCTGAGATGTAATCGTGGTGAACTTCTACAGAAACGAGTGAAGAAGGCCACTAAAGCTCACCAGCAGAGACTGAAAGTTTTGTGCTCACAGTACGCAAGTGGCATTAAATCCCTTGAAGACTTCTTGGGTGCTCTGGGACAGATTATCAGAATAAAATAATGTCGGTGCTATTTAAATTCTGTGAATGTGCTAACATATGTAAAATGTGCTGTCAGAAAATAAATAAGAGTGAAATATTATGTCTGGTTTTATATTTTATATTAACATGAAAATGACAACATTGGAGTATTTAAAAATAACCTGTATTATATTGCTAAAGTATACTCCATACTCTTTCCTCTACTCAATGTAACTGCTGTTTGCAACATTTCTTTATGTAACACAATAGTTTAGCTGGAGTGACAAAAGATCAAAGGAAAAAGAATATTGAGTAAAGGGGGTTGTTTTTCACAAGTTGAGGGGATTTTGACCACCCCATCATTTTTGCCAAGGGGATTTTGACTATCCATCAAGGGGATTATGAACACCCGGTCATTTCTGTTGAGGGGATTTCGATCACTATGTCATTTTTCAACCAAGGGGATTATGATCAAGGGGATTTTGATATACATTCACATAAGTTATGAAATGCTGAACATTTCCTGATATATATGAAAGTGTTCATTTAGCTCTCACATTGCCATCATCAGGAATTTTTTTTTTGGCAATATGAAGTATTTAACAAGAGCTGTCCGTAAGACAGCGCGCTCGACTTTTTTATTGCTTGCCAATAAAAAAAGTTTTTGCAGTAAAAGGCAATACAAGAATCTCTGTATTTTTAAAGTGAACAATGGCCATGAGCATTAAGATATTTAGTGAAGAATTATTTTACTGAATTGTGTGATACCCTTGAACACTGCAGCAAAGTTTGAAATGTTTAAGTCAAAAGAGGGCTGGTAAGAAAGAAAAAAAAACTGAGTTGAGCCTTAAATAAATTTAATAGTATTAAACCCACTTTGAGAGAATAAGGTATTTTTACGTCACTCAGAACACCTTGGTAAATGACATAATAACATAATTTTTCAAGAAATCTATGCCAAGGAAGCAGTATATTTTTGTACAATCAGCATAATATATAGATTTGACTTTGTATGTGAAAGTATTATAGTTACCTTATAATACAAGTAATAGATAAATTTTATCAAGCTTTTTTAGATGTTGTCAGTTGGTCACAAGTGGATCTCTTTCACACAGGCTGTTTCAAAGCAATATCTCAAAGGGTTAAGGCAATAAGTGGATTTTACCCATATTCAATGTATTTTCTAAGTCAAAAAGGGGCATAATTCTGTCAAAAACCTTGACAGAGTTATGTCCTCTTGTCTGTTGATGAAGGTCGTGATGGTAAACAAGTATGGTCAGTTTCAAAGCAATACCTCCAATGGTTTTGAAATAAAGTGAGGTGGTACAAAAAACTTAACCAAGCTCAATACACTTTCTAAGTCAAAAAAGGGCCATAATTCTGTCAAAAACCTTGACAGAGTTATGTACTCTTGTCTGTAGATGGAGGTTATGATGGTGAACAAGTATGGTAAGTTTCAAAGCCATACTTGTAATACTTCTGAAATAAAGTGGGGTGGTACGAAAAACTTAACCAAGGTGTGACGCCAACGCCGACGCCGACGCCGGGGCGAGTAGGATAGCTCCCCTTTTCATAGAAAAGTCGAGCTAAAAACAGTAGGCATATTTCCTGCCATGCTTGCGTATTACTTTCTTTTCGATATGATGAAAATCTTTTTGTACTTTTTGCTTCTACATGGACTTAACAATAGTACCAAAATGTAACAGTAAACCATATCTCACTTTTGTCAGTAATTGCAGCTTATACTTGCTCTTTACTGAACCTGTAAAGTCTTCTCAATAAGTGATAATATACCTATCCAGGCCATTTTTATAATTTCACAGCTAAATTTAAGTGGTATAATTGTGACAATCATTTATGTATTGCGTCAATCTGTCAGTGATCTTTTCATCACCTTTTTAAAACACAGGTGTCATCAAATCTGACCTGGGTGACTGCATTTTCACCTACACTACCTAAGACAATTAGTAGGCATTGACACTTTATATGTCTGTTTGTTTAGCAATTTTTTTTTAGCTTAACATGTATTGTAATCATACATGTAATCATTGTGATTACTGATTAATTGGTCATGTAATTGATTAAATTATGATTAAATTACATGAAAAAAAATATGATTACTGATTACTGTGATTACTCAAAAAATTGTAATCGATTAAATTAAATTAAATTACCGATTACCCCATGTCTGGTTATTTCACCAATGACTTAGGATTGTCCCCTATGGTACCACTGTTCTTATTATTTCCAGCAAATTGTACAAATAAAAAGAACTTGTATTTACTATTTTATTGAATTGTGTTTTGTTGTCGTATCTCAACATTAAAATACACATGTCATTGATAAAATAACTCCATGATTTAAATTAGAAACATCTATGGTCAGTCAGCCATGTTTTGAATGGGAGCTAAAAATAAACGGAGAGCACTATGGTACCATTTTCCTATCAATGATAGAATTTATTTAAAATGAAAAAAAAATTCTAACAATTTCTATCCAAATTCACAAACAGCAGCACTTCCACTTTCACGGTGGAAACAGTATTTGGTGGCATTCAATGTGTAAAGAAACAAATTTTCTGATTACATCGGTATGGGCACGGACGCGGTATCCGCGGGGAGTTCTATAACAAACATTAATTTTTATAATGACAGCATCGGTCAATGAATTTAAGATTTTGAATTTACTAGCCCGAATTCGAGTTTTGAATTTATTCAACTATATATTGAACTAAATTTTCTTAAAATTTTCACTGGCCGGAACTAGATCTAATTTTCACTGGCCATGGGCCACCGGGCCAGTGCTAAAATTCGATGACTGCGTCATACCATACTTCTCTGTTGGAACTATCCGAATATATGTACAAAATTGCATCATTTTGCGTTGTCTTTCATGCCTTCGCGACTATCTAATTTTCTGCATCTGATCTGAGTGTTGAAGAGAATGGAGTATAGATTAACAAAAAATCAGAAATCGAAATCTGTAATCTTCACTGTTTCTGGAATTTTCTGCACGAGCGTCTGCTAAAATGACGTCATATTATACATCCTACAGTTTAGCGCACGTACTTAACAATATACGGTGACTTAACAATATACGGTGGCGGTAATTATTAATGAAAACATTACATATGGTGCACTTATAAACCACTATAAAAAAGATTATTAAATACAACATACAACGGATCGTAATTTATTTAAAGAGGTAGTATATATGATGACAATTTCGTGTCGATTAGATTAATTAAATGCGCCAATGAATTTGAAAAATGGAACGAATTCATTGGACAAAATATAATTTCAAATACTAATGTCTGACAAAATTCCTTGAATGGGCACGCTGTGAGGTGGTTGCACACTTGGACCAAGAGAGCAAAATGGTTGCAAACTTGAAATAATTATCATAATTTTTTTTTACGCCCTCTCGAATTTTGACAATGGCAGTTGTTTTCATTTTTTATTATAAATGCATTGTTTATGACACGCATCACATGTGGAGTTAAATATTTATATACCATGGAGCTAAATATTGTATAATATATATGTGTGGTTTCATGCTAGCTTGTCATATACCTATTTTCAGATTTAACAAGTGACTTCTCTGGTCGGTTTTTCCACTAGATCTTAATTTATTCAAATTTTAAGTTTTGAAGTTCATCAAGCAAGACACAAATATACTTCTGTCAATACTGCATTAATGTTCCAAATTAAGTTCCCATTTACAAAAATATTATGTTCAAGCTCATTCTGGTTGCAAACTTGTAGATTCTACTTCAAGCAATATTGCATACTTTTCGTGGTCCTAAAATAATTATTGTAATATTCAAGTATTTTTAGATGATATACACGTTTTTGATATAATTAAATATAACATCTCGCTACTTTCGACTTATAGATAAAATATTTGTAGATATATAATAAGTGGGAATTTTAGGAAATTCTATGACATGTTAGAAAAATTCATAAATAGAAACTTAATTGCATTTGATTTTAATTGAAAGTTTAAGTTTGACATGTTTCAAGAAAAGTAGATTTACACTGAAATGAAAAGAAATACCAAGATAAGTGCATTCGTATAAAATTATTATTATCCATCAAAGGTGAACAAGAAGAAGAAGAAGAAAAAGAAAGGAAAGAAGAAATAAGTGATCAAAAAGAAATCACGATAATTTTCATAATTTATGTTGTTATATTCTATTTCAAATCTTACCTTTAAAAATAATGATTAAAAATAAACAACAGAAAAAACAAGTAATACAAACATTATATAAGGGATTATTTTTTGTTTCAGTGCGAGATAAGATTTGGCAAATATCGAGGGGATAATTATCTTTTTTCAAGTGTGGCGTAGCCCTCCCTGTATGATACGAAATAAACGAATATATATTTCTTGTTATTTTGACAAATTTCACTTTTTTTTCTCGCTGATAAGCATCAGAATCTCGACAACCGATCTTGTGTGTTGTAAGTTATCAACTTTGATTCTATCGCTTGTTTCCTCAAGTGTGAAATATTTATGTTTTACAGACAATTGAAGTATTCGTTCATTACACTTCTGGTTTATGCTATACTTCAGTTCAGCTATTTGATAACTCCTAGTAAATAGTCAAAAATCTTTCATGATATTTTTAGTAATGAACAGAAAAGCATGCAATTAAAATAAAATACACATGTGCATTTAAGTTGTAACAAAATACATGTATATAAAAGCAAAAACCAACATGGCAGGGCAACATTCACAAGTGCAGCCTCCGATAAATTCCAGCCACAAAGAACCACGACGAAAGTATCCAATGGGACAAAACCAACAAACATATCAAGCCGTTTGAAAATGGAAGTAAGATAAAACAATTATATAAAATTGTTGAGTAAATATCTGTCACTAATAAATATGATCTTCGTTGAGTCTGTATGTTGCCTTATATTTAACTCAAAATAATAAGTTTACAACCAAAATGCTTTTAAAGTACAAGTTTGCAACCAAAATGCGCTTGAACAAGATATAACTGTGTATTGAAACTTCGACACACTATTGACATAATGTTTGAATAACTTCAGAACTTAATAATTTAGATAAATGAGTGGGGAAAACGACAAAAAGGTTATTGTTAAAAATCAATATATTTACATGTATGACCAGCTTTTACGTCAAATGCTAGGCAGCCGATACCTAAAAACGAATGTGTCTTTAACATTGCATTATTGAAAGGATACAATTGTATTTTCAAGAATTAAAAAAAAAACGCACAAGCTCACTTGAATACAATTTGAGCGGCCGTTATAATTTTTTATGATTCGAAAAATCTAAGCACTGAAAGTGTTCACAAAGATTTAAGGATCAGGATCAAGATCGGGATCAAATTTAAAAACTCAAATATTCTCCATTATTTATCCTCATAGATTAAAAATTCAATATTAACTTGATAAAACTGGACTTAAAATAGCATGTTTATGAAATTTTAGAATAAATTTATTGTTATTTTTACAAGAAATGGGCATTTTACAGTTGATCCAAATTTTGATCTTGATCCTAAAATTAAAATTGATCCTCATTTTGATCCGATTATTTTTGTATTTGTTTTGTTATTAGTTGATTTTATCCCAAAATAGGTTTGTTTCTATGCAAATAAGCAATTATTTACAATAAGAATATGTACCATTTAATTCTAGCATAATACAATCGATTTTAGTTTTATAAAACAATGGAAATAAAATCAGGATCACCTGATCCTGATCCTTTCTTTGTGAACACGGGACCTGAATATAACGTGGGAATTCCCCTTTTCTAAGATCGTGATTTTTTATTTTATAATAAAAGTTGGAGTATGGGGAACGGGCGTCTCTCATAATACACAGGCTGAATGCTGAATCAATGAACCCACAAAAAGTACAGATATTCAAAACAACATGTGAATACTGAAAAAAAAAACAATAAATGGTGACTTAGAATGTAGAATTACGGAAGCACAGAGGGGACATTCCGATGTTATTTTATTTCTCGTGACCACTAAGAAAAAACCAATTATTCGCTATCTCGTTCCCACGAGATATAACTCAGAAAAAAACAACACAATTTGCTATATCGTGGCCACAAGTTATAACCTTGAAAAAACACACACAAAAATTCGCTATCTCGTTCCACACGTTCCCACGAGATATAACTCAGATCACAGATTTATCTCAGATAAAAACAAACAAGAAGTATATTTTAAAAAGATACTCGGCTGAAGTATAACTGTTTAACATACAAAAGTATGTTATTTTTTAAGTTTTCAATACAAAAAGAAATGTTAGCAATGCTTGCATAACAATAACATGATAATTATTTCTTGTAGCTATTAAGAAAATACCAATTTTGTAAACATTGAAATTAAATTAAAGCATATTGATGTTGACGATTTTTTCAAAGAACAACTTCTATTTAAGGTGTCCTTTTTACTTTTTTCCGTTTGACTTTACAAATTTTGTAATCATTTACAAATTAACATAAAAGTTAAAGGACTATCCTCATTCCTGTACACTATATCCCGTACATTTTATTTTGTAGTGACAAAACTGTCCATTTTATTTTATGATAGAGCTATCCTTAAAATTTTATTTAAGAATGGTACAAGTTAAATGTTGATGCTGCACATCAAAGACGCCGCCAAATGATGTGAGCAGTCACAGGTGATGTACACAATCAGAATTGAAAATCGTTCTCTATTACAGCACTAATATTTTTTTCTCCATGTTCTTGGTATCATGGTATGTGTCTGAAATTCTGAAATGTTTGCCTGTTGCGACAACGATTTAAACGTCTGGTCGAAGCAAAATAAATTGGATAACAAGTAAAATTAAAATGATTGGTAAACTTAAAATAAGTTCAAGACAATATGTGCCGAGAATATGTCCATTTAAATATTGGTGCGAATTGCATAATGTTCGAATGATTTTGAGGACGAACTGTCTGTTATTTTACAAATAGCAAAAATATGTCTGTAATATCAAATAATAATAAATAGTTAAAAATATGAATAAATTGATAGATATATATCATCAAGATATGCCAGGGGAACCATAATTGGAAACTGAAATGTCATTACCTCTCTCAACGGTTAAGTTTTAGAACGATCGACTATAGACTGGCTCATTGGCACGTTATTTATAAAGCTACAGTCTCACTTACATCTCGGCAGAGCCCCGGTAGACGTCCTGGGTGATCCGGGAACGACCGGGGTACGACCGGGAACAACCGGAGTACATCCGTAACTCTGCCGGCAACGTCCTGTATGATCCGGGATGATCCGGGAACATCCGGCATTCGATCCCAGATGGAATAAAATATTTAATATCACCGGGATGGTCCGGGATGATCCGGGAAGGTATAGCTTTGCCGGCTTCATCCTTAGCTCTGCCGGGAACGACCGGGTTATACCGGGGAAGCACCGTAGCTCTGCCGGCACAAACCGGGGATGATCCGGGGTATGATATAGCCGATAGAGCTACGGTAGAGCCCCGGAAAATGCCGGCAGAGCCCCGGCAACTACAGGCAGAGCCCCGGATGATAAAGGTAGAGCTACGGTTGATCCCGGTAGAGCCCCGGCAAAGCCCGGATCATTTCAAAAGAATAACGACAATTTGCGATGATTGCACTTGCTGGTATTAAAACCCTTCTCATTTCCCTTCTTTCCAGTATGGCATCAGGATTTTTCAGAAAATCATCATGAATAACTATTCTGGAACAATAGATATTATATTAAATAAAAATTATGTATTATATTATCATTTTCGGGCGTTTTCAATCCACCGGGGTTCTACCGGGGCTCTGCCTGGATCGTCCTGGGCTCTGCCAGGGCTCTGCCTGGATCGACCGGGGCTCTGCCTGGGTCAACCGGGGCTCTTCCGGCGTCATCCGGGAACGAACGGGGAAGCACCGGCATGAACCGTAGCTGCACCTGGGCTCTGCCTGGATGATCCGGAGCGCATCCTGGGTGGTAAGTAATGTTGAGAACTACCGTAGTGCTGCAGGGGTAAGTGTGACCGCAACAATAATTTCACCCCGGATCGTCCCGGATCATCCCGGTAACTTACCGGGATGATCCTGGGCTCTGCCGGGAGTAAGTGAGACTGAGGCTTTAGGTAAATAAAATTAGATAATTATAAAAAGAAAATGATATTCAAACATGGCACTATCACTTCAGTTAAACGTTAATTTTAATCCATTAAAGCTCTGTGACATGTTGTAAATCAGAAAAGCTATTTTTTTTTAGAAAATTTGAAAACAATGTGATTTTGTTAAAACAAAAAAGAATGCACAAAATCAAGTCTAAAGTTTTCCCCATTGCTATACGGACAAATGCATATCTACTAGACGGCGCGTCCACACCTATCCTTTACATATATTTATAATGGTTAGAACTGTCCTTTACATTTCATTTTACGAGATAGCATTTTTGTTTTTCGTTTTTTTTTTCTGAGTTACATCTCGAAGCCACGAGAAAGCAGTTTGTTTCCCGAGTTATATTGTGGCCACGATATAGGAAAATATAATAAAATCGGAATGCCCCTCTGTGCTTCCGCAGCGAATCCATTTCAAAAGTTTTAATTGCAAAAGAATGACGTACACTTTGAATGACTAAATTTCGCTTTTACATAAAAAGTTCCGTAAATGAAGACCACGGAACTTTGTCTGGGATTTACAGACAAATGAAAATTAACACATATGTTAGTTTCACCGTGTATATCCAGTAACGCCGGAACAAGATTCGTGCAAAAAGTAACGCGGAATTGCGCAATAAATGGCGGATACGTACAGGGCAGGATTTTCAACGCGGTACGTAAACTGGACAATATATTTTAACCAAACTGGAAAAAAGGAATAGCCGCACACGTCTGCGAAGACATATTTCTTTATCCCTCACCAAGATTATTTCCACAAAATTGCTTACTTTTTGAGATCATTCGTGATTTCAAATGATGGCTTGACCACTGTTTTCAGTGTGATTCTGGCTTTTTGTGGACTCTTATAAGTCGACAATGCATATTATATCATATAATTTCGATTTTTCGGTAAGCAAGTGGCATTTATTTAACTTCTGGCGACATAGAAAATAAGCTGATTAAATGTGATTCAAGTCGTTCTTATGAGGTAACGCCGATGAACGTGAATAGTGTGCTTCGCGGTAACGCCCGAAAATGTGATTTTATTTTCATACTAGTATATGGTACTGAACTGTTACTTGGCGAGTATAAGCACTTTTCAAATATATTTTTGAAGGGAAACTTTAATTCATTTTATACAGAATTTATTTTAGTTTGTTTGCGTAGAAAATATGACTATTGAATTGCCTTAAAATTAAAATGCATAAATTAATTGCAAAACGGCTAGAAGCTAGTTTGATTTTACTTTGTCAAGTAATTATTTAAATGTATGTGTAAATGTTTGTTTGGAGCCCTCGAAGAAGATAGAATTTATCGAGTTGCTATTTTTGTAGCCAATTGAACAAATCAATCGGTCTCAAACACCACCTTAAACTAACAGAAACAAACGGTTTAGCGTTGACGAGGCGCATCCAATGCAATAATACAATAACTATAATTGTTGTTTATCAAAATATATTGTGATGTCATAAAGTTAAATTAATTCATAATGATAGTCTACTGCTATCATCACCTATATATTATAAACTTTAATTAACTCTGGGAAACACGTCCCTTACAAGAGTAATGGTGTATAGATCTACATGTGTCTGCTATTACTTTGTGACACGTCACAGCCAATAGTTATATCTTATACACACATTAAAGTTTCCCTTGGTCAAGTTCAAAGACATTCATTTGATGATGTATTGGTAAGAGTTGTTCAGGACAACTTGTATACAGTGTTGTACAGGTCAACTTGTAAACAGTGTTGTACAGGGCAACTTGTATACACTGTGTTGTACAGGGCAACTTGTATACAGTGTTGTACAGGGCAACTTGTATACAGTGTTGTACAGGGCAACTTGTTTACAGTGTTGTACAAGGCAACTTGTATACAGTGTTGTACAGGGCAACTTGTATACAGTGTTGTGCAGGGCAACTTGTATACAGTGTTGTACAGGGCAACTTGTATACTGTGTTGTATAGGACATATTGTATACAGTGATGTACAGGACAAATTGTATACATTGTTGTTCTAGACACCTTGTACAGTGTTGTAAATGGCAACTTGTATACAGTGTTGTTCAGGACAAGTTACATACAGTGTTGTACAGGACAACTTGTAAACACTGTTGTTCAGGACAACTTGTATACAGTGTTGTACAAGGCAACTTGTATACAGTGTTGTACAGGGTAACTTGTATACAGTGTTGTTCAGGACAACATGTATAGTGTTGTACAGGGCAACTTGTATACAGTGTTGTACAGGGCAACTTGTATACACTGTTGTACAAGGCAACTTGTATACTGTGTTGTACAGGGCAACTTGTATAGTGCTGTACAGGGCAACTTGTATAGTGTTGTTCAGGGCAACTTGTTTACAGTGTTGTACAAGGGAACTTGTATACAGTGTTGTACAGGGCAACTTGTATATACAGTGTTGTACAAGGCAACTTGTATACAGTGTTGTACAGGGCAACTTGAAAACAGTGTTGTTCAGGACAACTTGTCTAGTGTTGTTCAGGACAACTTGTATACAGTGTTGTACAAAGCAATTTTTATAGTGTTGTACAAGGCAACTTTTAGTGTTGTTCAGGACAATTTGTATACAGTGTTGTACAGGGCAACTTGTATACAGTGTTGTTCAGGACAACTTGTATTGTGTTGTTCACGACAACTTGTATACAGTGTTGTACATGGCAACTTGTATAGTGCTGTACAGGGCAACTTGTATACAGTGTTGTACAGGGCAACTTGTATACAATGTTGTACAGGGCAACTTGAATACAGTGTTGTACATGGCAACTTGTATACAGTGTTGTACAGGGCAACTTGTATACATTGTTGTACAGGGCAACTTGAATACAGTGTTGTACAGGGCAACTTGTATAGTGTTGTTCAGGACAACTTCTATAGTGTTGTTCAGGGCAACTTGTATACAGTGTTGTACAGGGCAACTTGAATACAGTGTTGTACAGTGCAACTTGTATACAGTGTTGTACAGTGCAACTTGTATACAGTGTTGTACAGGGCAACTTGTATAGTGTTGTTCAGGACCACTTGTATAGTGTTGTTCAGGACAACTTGTATACAGTGTTGTACAAGGCAACTTGTCTACAGTGTTGAGTGTTGTACAGGGCAACTTGTATAGTGTTGTACAGGACAACTTGTATACATTGTTGTACAGGGCAACTTGTATACAGTGTTGTACAGGGCATCTTGTATGCAGTGTTGTACAGGGCAACTTGTATACAGTGTTGTACAGGACAACTTGTATACATTGTTGTACAGGGCAACTTGTATACAGTGTTGTACAGGGCATCTTGTATGCAGTGTTGTACAGGGCAACTTGTAGTGTTGTTCAGGACAATTTGTATAGTGTTGGTCAGGACAACTTGTATACAGTGTTGTACAAAGCAACTTGTATACAGTGTTGAGTGTTGTACAGGGCAACTTGTATACAGTGTTGTACAGGGCAATTTGTATACAGTGTTGTACAAGGCAACTTGTATACAGATTTTAAAAATATTTAGAATTCATGAATCTTATAAAAAAAATATTGCAAATGTTTATCATACTTAGAATAGATATTTCTTGTTTTGACATATTCTGATATAATTTTCTGAAACTTCAAACTACAGACATCAATTTTAACCTGCTGAATGTGTGTAATATTATTTCCCCCGATTTGATTTCAAAACAGTTCAATCAAAATTGAGAGATTTAATATCAACATACACAATAGATCGAGGTAGCAACAGTAGTCTGGTGAGACAGCTAGAGGGCTCTATACTGGTGGCAAATCACTGTCAGTACCAGTCCCTGAAAGAATAACAAATCTTATACAAATATTGGTCAAAATATTTTTATTTCTTAACTCATGTAAGAAACTTTAACATTAAACATTTGAAATACAATAAAAAATGGAACTACAAATATGATTTTGCTAAACACACTTATAAATATAAACGCTTTGTTTCTAAGTACCATTCATAATTCTTTCATACAATTCCTTTCACAATTTTAGGAAAAGTTATGGCAAAAACCTCTTTTTTTAAATGTCAACCTGAAAGTATGGCTTTGGAATGCCCAGTTATAAATATTCACAATTATTCTTAATGATCAGTATCAAGTCTGTTAAGTAAAATGTTTCACTTTTGAAGAGTTTTATATACATACGGCTTTTTATTTTACAATTTCGACAATCATTTAAAGAGACTTCAGCGAGGACATGAAAGAACTGGAATAACCTTTTCGAGACAAGTGTACCATTTGATGTAGGTCTCAACTTTGGTACAATATTTCAGATCATTCCATCACTCTGTTTTCCTAGAATGTGTAATATGACAAAAAGTTTTCAATCTTTTCAATCAAACCAGGCTAAATAAATTTCTTGCAAAATTTCATTTTAACGAAAATAAACTAAGTAAGAATTTCAAATTTTATGTTTTTAAATTTTAAGACATCAGTGGATCTTCTTTTAAAAGTGTCTAAAGAAAATCATCCCAGCATAGTTGAGCTTTACATTTCCCCTCTATGTAAAATAACCATCTAACTAATGAAATAATACACAACATTTACACACATAAAATAATCAACTCAGACAAAACAACATATAAGTTTACCTGTAAAATTCTGTACAGGACCTCGCAAATAACAAACTCATCACAAAAACAATGTCTCACTGATAGAACAGATGCTTTTATTTTAAACTCTTGTCAAATATTATAAGAACATCTAGAACATCTTCGCACTGATTGTATTAAATAATATGATGGTGGAAGAACATCGAGTACATTAACTTACATAAAACTTTTACTATTAAACTTTTGTAAACAACCAAGCTATTGTATCATAACTAAATCCTCTGTTTTAACATTTTAACATTAACATCTTGTTTTTGATATCAGATGATAAAATCTTGCAGCACTCATTTTCATCTCAAACTCACATATGGAATGACAAATGTTATGTTATACACTGGGATTTCAATGAAGATGAAACAGGTTTATTTAAATTATAGTGTTTAAGACCATTCAAAATAAGATTTCTAATTGCCAGAGATATTCACGAAATTTTAGATAATTTTCAAGAAGATAATAGATAATCTAATATCATTAAAATATTCTTCACTCCAAATAACCTATTTTGAATTTACTGGTTGTCTTAAACCATAAATATCCAATCATGTGAAAAATCTACTTTTGAGAATACATTACTTTTAATTAAAATCTTTATTAGTAATAGAAACATGCTGAATGAAGAACAAAACATACCTAAAATATAATCTCTCATAATACATCTTACAACTTCACAATTGTTTATGGAAGTCATGTTGTTTACATCATACAGGGTCTTAAAAGTCTCTGTTTAGACAAACATACATGTATTGTAATTGGATAGCTTGCCCACACAACAAGCAATATTCACCTTTAACTTATTCAACAACTTTGTGAAGCTTGATATCTCCAGTTGTTGTAATTAAATACTGATATGAATCATTTTGACCATGACAAAGTTCCTACGCGAGGACAGAAATCATACATTAAATCAGGACATATTTTCACTGAAAGACTTGTAGACAATCTGATAAATTGATCAGTTCTGCCAGATTTAAATCATACTGCTTAAAAAAAGGAACTAAAACAGGGAGGAAACATATTAAAGTAAGAAAAAAGTTCAGAACTCTCTTTAGGACATGAGCATGTGAAATTTACCATTGCTTTATATAAAAGTAAAAATCATGCTCAACTATAATGAAATATCTGATTGAAATCTGATTTAATTTCAAAACAAGGAATCATTTTATAAATACAGTACGACAAAAAGACCATCTTTCAATTTAATTTTTAACAAACTAACATCTATTTTATCTTAAAACCTAGCAAAAAGCAATCTCTGCTACTATTAAATTAAACATAGCACTTTATGCAAATGGTCCCATTAGTTCAAAAAATGTTTTTGAATGGGTGGGACACTAAAAGTGAAATAACACAGAGCAAATGATAATATTTTGATTTTATAAATAACTGTTGTATGTATGTTTAAGTGGCAGACATGTTATATTTAATTGTTTAGAAAACTGTACAACTGAGTCAATGACCAGCAAGAGAGATGCAAGTTTCTTGCCCAAGTACGACAATATTATCACCTTTTCTATGAGACCATACTTATTATATGTTGTTTATATAATATCAACTTTATTGTTCAGGACAAAATATACAATATGTACCCCTTAATACATATACCCAATTAAATATTAAAAAACATATTACATGATTAAATGCAATGCCACTACTCTTAAAACAAGTCCCACACATTGCAACACTTCCCAATCTGTTACAGTTTACAACTGATAATGTTTCTAAGTTCGTATCAATCAACAATTAAGCCCGATTTCTGTTCTGTTCATATATTAAAATGGAAAAGTTGAACTACTCAATTAGTATGACAAGGAAAATTGTTTGCAGTTGCTTTGTCCATTTTTTTGCCAATGTCTTGGAGTGGTCCATCATATTGTTAAATTATAACCTAATACTAGAATTGAGCCAACGTTATAAATCTTCTGGATTATGCGTATTTCTTTCTTTTGGTTCTTCTGTGGGCTTTTGAGTGGTTTCTTCTACAAATAGAAAATAAAAGTGGTTAATTCATATTACAAGACATCTTCCCCTATTCAATGTTTGAAATGTCAAATACCTTCTCAATCTGGACAAAATCTGTGCTGGCACCAATTATCAAAAATATTCTTGAACACAGTGATGTTTGGCATATTAATTATTCAGTGAACAAACTTAAATATCCCTTTATAAAGTCTACAACTAATACATCTGGCATTGATATCATTGATGAGGTGGTTGCATTTAAAGTCACAATGACACAGTAAAGTCATATGGTAATTATCAGCTTGACTGGTATAGTATGATGACTTACATACAGTAGGCTAAGTGGATAGCTCCCTTACATAAATTAGTCTAAACTACCTGGCTGGATTTAAACCAACAGCAGTGAAGGGCAAGATATTTGAGGTCATCAATCTAACCACTTGACAACATATGCCCCCTGATCACTCTTTGAGATACAACAGTACAGTGTAACTTCCGAATTCCGGAACTTCTAAAATCCCGAAACTTCTGAAAACCGAACATTTTTCAGGGTCCCGAAATTTATCCTTCTGTTTTCAATGTAATAAATACCTCTGAATTCTGAACGAATTTCTGGTAAAATTTAGGTTATATCAAATCAAATTTTCTTCCAAAATCCGGAATTTGAAAAAGGTGTGAAGGAATATATAATTGAGATAGTAAAACCTTCGAAATGATTAGCAGAAACCATTTATCTTGACACCTATTAGAATCACAACCTGTCAAGCATGTCAAACATTTGATTAAAGAGTGAAAAATAAAAAATAAAGAGTATAATGTGATGAAAAACCAAAAATTAGAGGTTAATAGCTTGTACAACATAAAATATTGAACTGAATAATTACACATTATGATTTTGTATCAACAAATTCAGTTAAAGGTAATTATGAATTTAATATACAATGTAGTTGTAAACTTTTTAAAAGTCCTTTAATTTTTCATTCTTATGAATTTTATCAGCTTCATATATTTTTGATCATGTCTCACTGAAACAATTGATTTTGAAATGTTTCCACTCGTTCAGATAATTCCAAACTTCTGAATTCCGGAACTTCCAAATTCCGAACTTTTTGGCTAGTCCTACAGGTGTTTTCAGAAGTTACACATTAGCAACACTGGATATTGTATTTTGGTTCTAATAAAACAATCAAACATCCTTAATAAGTGAGTGTAAGCAATGGTACCTTGTTGATCTGTTGTTTGTTCTGTATCACCAGTTGGTGGTGCTGGAATTTCTGTCTCTTGTGATGACCCTGAATCATCTTAAAATACAACATAGAAAACGTACATCTGATATCAGTTAACAAAGACAATAACTCAATTCTTATCATCTCTCTTCCAGACAAAATAATGAAATTGGAAAGATGTTGCAAAAAAATCTTTCAGATAAAAAATTGGAACACAATAAAATATGCAATCAGTTTTGAAGGGTCATAAACATGCTACATATGTAAGAAAACTCAATGGCAAATTTGTAGTTAAACACAAATTAAACACAAAATTTTACAATACAGCACTACTAACCTGTTTCTATTTTAACCTCCTCTTTAGCACTATCAGAATCATTTCCTTTATCACTAGTTTCTGTTTTAGTGTTATTAGTTTCTGTTTTATTTTTAGCAGGTTTTGTCTTCGGTTTTGGCCGGAATGTTTTAGCTTTATTTATTAAATATTTCACTTCTCTGTCTAAAGCCTGCATTTTAAAGGCAATGTCTTCAACCACTAATTTAGGTTTTTCATAATCTGGAATTGCACTCTGTTCTTTAACCATTGATTCCTTCCATTCCTGTGATAACAAATTGTAAAGTTGTTTATGGTTAAAGTCACATGGTAACTTGCTAACATGAAATTTATAGAATTTGTTTGTAATATCCATATTAAAATAAATCATATTAAAATAAAGCCTAGGGAATGGTGTGAATTTCAAGTAACAAATTTAATTATGAAGTAAAAATGAATATACAAAATAACCACAACATGGGCATATGTCCTACCTCTGTCTCATTTATCAACTTTTCCAATATTTCTATTTCAACATCAGTAAATACTTTATCTTCTATCTCAACAGATGATAGATTTTTAATACTGTCAAGGAAGAAAGAAGATTGATTAAGCATGCCGTTGAGAGCAGCTAAAGCCTCAGGTCGCTCCTTTAATTCTTTCACTCTTTTCTCCATCTGCTTTGTTTCCTTCTTTAAACTTTTAAGTTTGTCAATAAATGTCTGAAAATTTAAGGTAAATAAATGATAATCTGTGTTTTTATTATATGAAATATTTCAGGTAATGCATATCTAATATTTTGTATAAAAATAATCCTTTTTGTGGTAAATATGTGTGACTGTATGCAAATGATTTGTAATTTGAAGATGAAGAATTACAAAGCTATTTCATCAAAGATTAATTTGGGAAAATGTGAAAATTATAATTTATACAGTAAAAACTCTGAATACCGGACCCTCAGAAAACCGGAATCCTCTGAAAACCGGACCATTTTTAAAGTCCCGTTTTTTCTCCTTATATGTTTATTGAAAAAACATCCTCTGAATACCGGAACCTCTGAATTCCGGAAACCGGACGATTTTCTATGGTTTCTAATGCTAAACATGCATAAAAAATCCTCTGAAAACCGGACAGCAATTTTACGTGTCAACTTTCTGTGTATTAAAACATAATCTCAACTGGTGACATGTTCAATTACTAACTTTTTATCTACATTGTACAGGTGTTAAAACACTTGTCAGTTTGTGTTAATTTCTTATTGGCAATTAAATCTAAGCTCTTTCATAATAAATGGGTTTTCCCTGTATAGGTATTATTTTTCAAAATGTTTTTTTTTTTTTTTTTAATTTAAAACGTCTAAAAGAATTGGGAAACTTTTGTTAAAAATGATTCCTGTTTTGCTAAAAATTTTGACCTTGAAGTTTGTTTGGATATTAATCATATGCAAAAATAGTAATACTAAATTCCATTTATTACAGATTAAACAGATATATTTCAGACAATATGTTGTTTTAATGATTTGCATAATAAAATTACTCAAGACATTTATTGCAGAAAGAAATTAAAATATGACTTGGACAAAAGGGTTGAAAAGTAAATACAAAATGATTGAACAAAGTCATTGTTCAGATGCATCATAACTATCAATAAATGTATAAAACCTCTGAAAACCGGAATCCTCTGAAAACTGGACTTTTGGCCAAGTCCGGACAGGGTCCGGTTTTCAGAGTTTTTACTGTACTTCTATAGTAAGGATACAATATATAGATTTTTTTTAATTTTTTTCTGTTTATCTTAGAAGTGTCATTTCCTCAAAATCTAAGAAAGTAACATGCTTACAAAATATTCAATGTGAACTATCAAATACCTGCTTATTTTGCATATATAAATAACAAACATGGCAAGTTGTAAAGTTCTTGTAATACTGATTGTTTTTGAAAAGGAATTGTTTTGAATATATTAAGAAGTTCAACCTCTTTGGGTGCATCTTCTTCTTGTTCATACAGCCAGTCAGAGGCTTCTGACAACAATGTACTGTACTTCTCTCTCTCCTCCTCTGTTGAACATTTCTCATAAATCTCCTGAGACAACTTGTCCATTGTTTCATATACAAATGATTCTAACTCATTCTTTGCTTTCTCCAACAGTTTCTTTTCTTTGTCCTTGGCTGTAAGGTCAGCTAATCTGTAAATTAGTATCATAATTATGCTACATACCACCATGTATTTTAACTTCTATAATAATCTCTTGCTTACAACTGTGCTTTTTGTCTTGCTATGTCTTTGTTTAATTTAAACAATAATTTCTGTCATCACATATGTTTTACCTCAGTTAAACAAAAAGGAGAACAACATTGTATATTTATTGCAATATACATAATTAACAAGATATGTTTGTAAAACATGTATGCCCCCTATCAGCAGCCAATTATTCATGTGATAAGGTAATTATGCATGACTTTTGACCCAGTGATCAAACAATTAATAAAGGTTATCAAGTATCTACTGGTCATGACCTTGACCTTTGACCCCTTGACCCAAAACTCAATAGGGGTCATCTGCTGGTCACCACCAATCATCATACAAAGTTTGAAGTTCCTAGGCCTAAGCGTTTTTAGTTAATTGATCGGAAACCGTTTTTACCTACAAGGTCAATGTTACATGACCTTTGACCCCTTGACCCTAAAAACAATAGGTCATCTGCTGGTCATGACCAATCACCATACCAAGTTTGAAGTTCCTAGGCCTAAGGGTTCTTAAGTTATTGATCGGAAAGCATTTTTACCTACAAGGTCAATGTGACCTTTCCCTTTGACCCCTTAACCCCAAAATCAGTAGGGGTCATCTGCTGGTCATGACCAATCACCATACCAAGTTTTGAAGTTCCTAGGCCTAAGGGTTCTTTAGTTATTGATCGGAAACTGCTTTTACCTAAGAGGTCAATGTGACCTTGACCTTTGACCCCTTGACCCCAAAATCAATAGGGGTCATCTACTGATCATGACCAATCACCATACAAGTTTGAAGTTCCTAGGCCTAAGGGTTCTTTAGTTATTGATCCGAAACTGTTTTTACCTAAGAGGTCAATGTGACCTTGACCTTTGACCCCTTGACCCCAAAATCAATAGGGGTCATCTACTGATCATGACCAATCACCATATCAAGTTTGTAGTCCCTAGGCCTAAGGGTTCTTTCGTTATTGATCGGAAACCGTTTTTACCTACAAGGTCAATGTGACCTTGACCTTTGACCCCTTAACTCCAAAATCAATAGGGGTCATCTACTGATCATGACCAATCACCATATCAAGTTTGAAGTCCCTAGGCCTAAGGGTTCTTTCGTTATTGATCGGAAACCGTTTTAACCTACAAGGTCAATGTGACCTTGACCTTTGACCACTTAACCCCAAAATCAATAGGGGTCATCTGCTGGTCATAACCAATCACCATACCAAGTTTTGAAGTTCCTAGGCCTAAGGGTTCTTTTGTTATTGATCGGAAACCGTTTTTACCCAAGAGGTCAATGTGACCTTGACCTTTGACCCCTTGACCCCAAAATCGTTAGGGGTCATCTACTGATCATGACCAATCACCATACCAAGTTTGAAGTTCCTAGGCCTTAAGGTTCTTTACTTATTGATCGGAAACCGTTTTTGCTTACAAGGTCAATGTGACCTTGACCTTTGACCCCAAAATCAATAGGGGTCATCTACTGATCATGACAAATCACCATACCAAGTTTGAAGTTCCTAGGCCTTAAGGTTCTTTAGTTATTGATCGGAAACCGTTTTTGCTTACAAGGTCAATGTGACCTTGACCTTTGACCCCTTGACCCCAAAATCAATAGGGGTCATCTACTGATCATGACAAATCACCATACCAAGTTTGAAGTTCCTAGGCCTTAAGGTTCTTTAGTTATTGATCGGAAAACCGTTTTTGCTTACAAGGTCAATGTGACCTTGACCTTTGACCCCTTGACCCCAAAATCAATAGGGGTCATCTACTGATCATGACAAATCACCATACCAAGTTTGAAGTTCCTAGGCCTTAAGGTTCTTTAGTTATTGATCGGAAACCGTTTTTGCTTACAAGGTCAATGTGACCTTGACCTTTGACCCCTTGACCCCAAAATCAATAGGGGTCATCTACTTGTCATGACCAATCACCATACCAAGTTTGAAGTTCCTAGGCCTAAGGGTTCTTTAGTTATCACTCGGAAACCATTTGGTCTACGGACCGACGGACCGACGGACCGACAAGTGCAAAGCAATATACCCCCTTTTTTTCAAAAGGGGGCATAATTACTTTCAATGTAAATTATGTCACCTGACCATATGTCCTCAATTCAATAACACCCTTTTTCAAGCATGCTAAAATAAGATAATAAAGTTTATCACTTTTTGTTGATTATAAACCAAAGTATTACACCTTAAAACATTTAAACAAAGGCAGTGCTCTGTTAAGCTATTTACTAGTAACCAATATTCATTCTTACTGAAATACAAACAAAGATTTTAATGACTCACTTTTTCTTGGAAGCTTTCAGACTATCTTTGCTAAGTGGTTTTGTATCAGTGATTGATGTTTCTACTGTAATGTTTTCTTTCACAATAATTATCTTTGGCTTTTTCTCCCCTTCTTCCTCCTAGAAAAATTTAGATGGGTTAAAAAAAAAGGAATGCCATGTTCAAATTTTATGAAAAGCTATTCACCGTGCCCGATGTTGTTACTGTTTTTGCTTGAAGATGACAGAGATAATTTTCATAAATACTGTATATGTGAATTTGTCAAAACATCCAAAACATTTTTTTCATTCATTGTAACACTAAATCAGAGCCTTCCCCAGAGTTTAGCTTTAAATACCATAGTGACAATACGGCCATTATCAAGGCTTTAGGAATTCTCACTTTCTCTATTTTTGCACGAAACGATACATGTAATGTAGAATAAAATGCAAGTATTTATGTCTTCAATGCCTATAAAATAATTTTACGCATCTTTTCTTTATCATTTATTTTTCTCAATTGATTGCAGGAAGTATGTGTGTTGTAAACAGAAGTTTTGCTATGATTGGTCAAAGTGGAGTAGTTTTCTTCAATCACAATATACTGATTTCGATTATTCGAACCCATCGATTATTCGCAGTAAATTTTCAGTCCCAGGCACTTCGAATAAACGGGGTTGGACTATATTTTCAATTCAATTACAAAGAACCAGGTCTGCTTCATTTTCATATTACTTCAAGATTGTTTAACATTATTTATTGACAGTGTTGTAGAAATCAAAATGATTTTTGCTTGCTTTGTTTTTTGTTTGTTTAAAAAATATATATCAATTCTGAATGCACTGTTGTAGAATAATGTAAGGTTTGATTTTAAATGTGTAAGAATATAATCATGATTAATTACAAAGAATTTGAATGAAAAACCATGCCTTATTATACTATAATGTACACAGAATTAATATCCATTTCCGTTATAACATGCTAATAAACAAGAGGGCCATGATGGTCATGAGGTCGCTCACCTGTATATAGGCCCCGGAGCGGGGCCAGTTTAAACCCCAGGGCTTTTATTTGAACAAACTTGGAAGACACCCATTAGAAGATGTTTCATGATGTTAAGTTTTGACTACACACATATAATGAAAAACAATGACCTCTGCCCTCTCTCCCCCTCCCCCCCGGCAGGGCCAATTTTAACACAAGGGCTTTTATTTGAACAAACTTGGTAGACACCCACAAGAAGATGTTTCATGCTAAACATCTAACCTCTAGCTCATTGGGTTTTTTAAAATAAGATTTTTAGGTTTTTGCTATACACATATAAGGGTAATCAATGACCCCCGGGGCGGGGCCAATTTTCACCCCAGGGCTTTTATTTGAACAAACTTTGTAGACACTCTCTAGAAGATGTTTCATGCTTAATATCTAAACTCTTAGCTATTTGGGTTTTTTAAAAGAAAATTTAATAAGTTTTTACTATATGCATATAGGGAAAATCAATGACCCCTGGGGCGGGGCCAATTTTGACCCCTGGGCTTTTATTTGAACAAACTTGGTAGACACTCACTAGAAGATGTTTCATGTCAAATTTCTAAGCTCTAGGTCTTTGGGTTTTTTAAAAGAAGATATTTAAAGTTTTTTCTTTTGGTTGCCATGGCAACCAGAGTTCTCCATGGAATTAAATTCTTTGAACAATTTTTAAAGGTGACCACCAAAGGAACATTCCTGTGAAGTTTGGATGACATTGGCTTAGTGGTTTATGAGGAGATGTCATTTAAAGTAAAAGTTTACGGACGGACAACGGACGGACGCCTGACGAAAAGCGATCACAAAAGCTCACCCTGTCACAACCTGTCACTTTGTGATAGGTGAGCTAAAAAGAGAATTAATAAAAATATATTGAACTACAATGAACATAGAAGTAAATTTCCTGACATCATTTGGTTTATTGACACCATATTTGATGTCATATGATGTGTTTATGCTGTGCATATATCATATAATAATTCAGTGCTCTATCTGTTTAATAGGTATATATTGTGCAGCATGTTAGAATAAAGATCAGATTTACCAGTATATACAGTTGATAATTTAAAACTTTAATGAAAACTCCTGCAAACTCTAGTAAATCATTGTACATCTATAACAAGTAAGACACCAACTTGTCTTCTAGTAGTAATACCCTTTTTATCTTCCTTCTTTTCATCTGCCTTTCCTTCTTTTGTTTCCCCATCTTCTGTTTTCTTTCCTCTTCTTTTTCTTCCTTTTTTTCTTCTTTCTGTTTCCTTCATTTTCTTCATCAGTGTTCGGTTTCTCATCCCTCTGCTGGCAGTTCCTCCTCCTAATAATATACATGCAAAAACTTTAATAGCCACAAAAATATATATCACATCTATTTTAAATAGACATATATTCTCTCACAAAAAATTTTATCTAATTTAAATTAACTTAAATGTACAAGTAATTAGGAAAGTGATGATAAAAAAAACAATGAGCCTGGTCAGAGGCACAGGGTGGCGAATGCGCCCCGAAAAGGTTTCTTAAAGCATTGCAGGTATTATGAAAAGACAAAAGAGAATGAAAGTAACTAATTGCTTAATATTGTTTCTTGTTGGAATGAAGTGCTATTTACAGCAAACTTATCACCTTGGGGACAAGGTCATGGATGCCGACACATCATCTTTTTGATGTGTAGACATGTAAATGCCCCAATGCTATAAATTAAAACTCCTTCAATGCATGACAATGTACAGTTTGGAAACTAATGTGTTGAGCCTTGCAAACTTTCTTATGAGCATAAAGTACCCTTCAAACTATTAGGGAGTGACCTTGAGGAAGCCTTGAGGAGGGAACATTTTCTTACACACATAACTTCATCTTGATGTGGTAGACATTTTGTTGCCAAGGTTTTTTTCAAAACTCTTCAATGGCGATGACCAAGTTTATAGCGGACACGGAGCGGAAAGTGGGTTGTAAACCTAATTAATCTATCTCATTGTGGTGCAGGCCCTGAAACCTTCAGAAAGTAATGTGACCCCTTGACCTTTTTGAAGAAGGGAGGTTTTTCTTGGATGCGATTACAATGTTGTCATATGAATGAGACATTTTGCCAGGGGTTATTTCAGAAATCCCCAATCATGACAAATTACAGTCGGGACAGGGAGGGTTGGTTTTAAGTGAGAAAGGATAGACAGACAACATCACCATAGCCGCACACATCATCTTTGATGTGGCAAGTTATTTTTTAAATTCCTTTTCCATGCATGACAAAGTTACAGTCTAGACACCAAATCTCTTATTGTATGATAAAGTGAAACTTCAAAATGGGTTAGTTGTGCCCCTTGATCTCGTTTGAGGTGGAATGATTCTTATGCCGACAACATCATCTTGAGTTTTAAGACATTTATGCCTGGGTTATTTTTAAAATGCGCGTTTGTGGATGCATGACAAAATTACAGCCGGACAGAATGGAATACGGGGGGATACCATTTAAACTTCTAATTGTGATAATGTGAAACTTCAAAGAATGTTTTGGACTTTGACCTTTGAGGAAGGACATGTTCTTGACGCAACACAGGGTCTTGGATGCGTGTATGTGCGATTTTTTAATATGCCACCCTTCAGGGGCATACAAAATAGTAGTGTATCATCTTCCCCACAATATTAAAAATTTGACCAGCAATAAGTGTTACATTATTTAATGATCACATTTACTTTTATTGGATTCTTTATGGTCTTAATTCTCAAATTTAACAAACATGACAATAAAAATATCTGCTTCATATAAGACAGTTGATAATAATTTACCTTCAAAAAACATTGGACAAAGGGTTGGTGAACAAAAACAAACATCACACAATTCTTATAATACAAAATTTTAATCATTTAATCACATGCACTGAATTAAAGTCAAGTCAGTATAAAAACAACAGCACCTGGTTATAATATCATAATGGTGATAGGAATCTCCTTTACCTGTTGAAAAATACTACAAAAACACATGGCGAAGAACATAAAGGTGGCCAATATTATGTAGGCGTTACCTGTTTAAAACCTAAAAAGTTCTTATGCTAAATTAAGAAATCTTTCAACTAGGCCTAGGTCTATCTTACTTTGCCTTGATCTTAGATATGAAAGCAACTTGAATATGCCTATTATAACTTTTGGGTACCTTAATAATCCCGTCTACCACATATTGAATATTTATTTAATGATTGAAGGGGTACTTGGAGCATAACAAAATTCTGCAATATCCTAATTTCTTTTTATATAATATGTTTTAATAAAAATTTTTTTTAAAGACATTGATGCTCCAAAAGGACCTTAAATTACATCATCTGACCCCCAAGTGTAAAGGGTGGAATGGTCAAGGTGGAGAACAGTTAAAAAACTTTAAAAATTTTGCCATAATTGTGGGTTTAAGTTTGGAAAAAATAATTAAAAATTAATCACGAACTTACAGAAATTCTATTAAAATATTGTTCGAGAATGTACCAGGTTTAACGCTCAATTCTTCAGAAGGGAATGCGGGAAGTCTTTTTTATAATTTAGGTATTTTTTTAATATTATAAGAAAACAATCTTTATTATTCAATTATTGGTCAAACACTGTTATAATAGTCAATCTTTTGAAATACGTGACTTATACAACTAAACTTGAAGAGAATGAGCACAATGCCACTTTAAATGTTTCAAAAGAAATGTTAAAACAATAAGGCCATGATGGCCCTAATATCGCTCACCTGAATATAAATATTCTCCATGACAAGGAACAAGTAATATTGTATAAAAGCAGAAATAAAATCTGAATCTTAAACTGCTATCACAAAGTTCATTTTTGTATCTGAAATAGTGCACATGTAAAAACTTTACTGGTTGCTATCGCTGCTATGAATTTCAATGGTAGATTTAATTGTTGCTATGGAAAGTTGCTGGTTGCTATGAAAATATACAGTTTGCTATGAAAAATCAATGACTATTATAAAGTCACTAGTTGCTATGGATGTTGCTATGGAAACTAAGCTTGAGCTCTTTTAGATTAAGAGAAGAATTTCTTGTAAAGTTTTTACTATATACAAATAAGAAAAATCAATGACCCCCTGGGGAAGGGCCAATTTTGACCCCAGGGCTTTTATTTGAACAAACTTGGTAGACACCAACTAGAAGATGTTTCATGCTAAATATCTTAGCTTTTTCTCTTTGGTTTTTTAAAAAGAAGATATTTCAAAATAATTCTTTCCTATGGCATGGCAACCAGAGTTCTGCATGGAATTCCATTCTTTGAACAATTTTCAAAGGTAACCACCCAAGGAACATTCCTGAAAAAAATTGGATTAAATTGGATAAGGGGTTTATGAGGAGATGTTATTTTAAGTAAAAGTTTACAGACCACAGACACACAAACTGCAATCACAAAAGCTCACCATGTCACTTTGTGACAATAGAGCTAAAAAATAAGAATTGTTATTATAGAAAAAACAGAGGGTTTTAATTAGTGTAAGCATCTCGCTCTCACACATTAGTGATTTAATGTTAACAACTGGCCTGACCTTTTGGCCTTCTGTGCCTCTGTTGCTTTCCGGGTCTACTGGTTGGTTTTGTTATCCCTTTGAATTGTCCTTCATCCCTGTTTTTGCTCCTCCCCTGTCTGGGAAACTCACCTTATCACTACCCTTTAATAATTACCACAAAAATATAACTTTTTTTTGGCAGATAATTTTTTCTTTACTAGGTAACGCCATATAAAAAGTATTACCAGATCAATACTGAAACAAAAACAATATTTTAAAGCAAATTTGAAAAACAAACTTTCTCAGATGCCACTTTAGATAATTCCTTGAAGTTTGTCCAAAATCTATCTATGTGATTCATGAATCTTGGATTCCAAACAACAGTTGAAAGAAACCGTGGGATAACCAACAATGCATGGATTAAATCATAAAATGCCTCAAAAGACTAAATAAACAAACGCTGCAAATCTGCCAAAAAAATTGTGTAATTTTGAGAAAACATTTTGGGGGTAAAAAAATTTGTTAAATGTCCCACCTTCTAAATAATCACAATCTAAAAACCCAGAAAAACCCGGGAAACAAAAGGCCAAGGGCCCTTAATCCATTCCCTGTGATAAAAATTGAACTTAAACCCCAGAAAAAATTTTTGGTGCCCATTTTTAAACTTAACCCCTTTTAACTTTCCCCAGAGGTTTATTTCGGTTTTTCAAAAATTAAAAGCCAGAAAAAAATTAATTTGGTAAAGACCATTTTTAACTTAACGGCCAAATCATTTAACTTTGCAGAGGTTTATCGGTAAATATTTCATCCAAATATCAAAGCTCTAGACAAAAGATTAAAATGCACTTTTTTATATGGGTTTTGTATAAACTAAGTAACCCAAAGGGGGTTTGTTTTTGTAAAGGAGATTTAGGTTTGTGCTACTGCCAGTTATTTTTTTCTATATTTCACAATCATTTTTCATTATTTACACTTTTACTTTATTAGGAATTTTACAAAAGCTTCCAATTCAAACAAAATTCTTTGACATTTAAAAAACACTTTTTTTCTTTATGACTTTAAAATCCTTAAAACCATGATGACTTAGGTACACTTCACGAACACTCAGAAAAATTTCTTTATGGACTGTGTATAACAAAATGAAAAATGAAAGTATAAACACATCTCTTAAAACAAATGAAACATACATTCAAACTATCTTAAACCAAGCAAAAGCTTCAACCAAAACTTAACTTTTGATATATCAATACTTATTGCCAGAAACTGTAGAAGTTTGAGTAACTTAAAAACAAAACTCTCTGACCAAAGAAGAATTTCATGCCATTAATGAACAAATCAATGTCTAGACACTTACCACATGACACTCTTCAGCTTGGTTTTTCTACATTATGATGGTATATTTACGGAAATATTACTAGTTTATCTTCTTACTTATTCAAAACTTTTCAGCAGAAAACTGGGTTTAACTAAGAAAGAGGAAGTTTGAAAATTTTAAATTAACAATCATAAAGTTATCACAATTGCATTTATTGAATTTCCAATATTACACTGGAAACTCAGTACATGCATACAATCACAATGCAAAGCTGTGGAAATTATCATTGCATATTTCACTAACACTCAACTTTTTGTGAAACAAAAAGTAAAAAAGTAAGAAAGTCTCAAAGAGTACATACATGTTTTAAAAAAATAGAAATGTGTCATCACGCCACGGAGCCCCCGGCATGCAGCCAAAAATTTCAGATGTTTATAATATTTAGTTTCAAATTTGTTTGCTATTTTACCCAAATTTATTTTTTTCATTTAAGTTCCAAAGCCCTTTAAAACTATTCAATTTTTCAAAGTTCAAGAGGATAACTTTGTCAGCTATCATCAAATCATGACAAAAAATTCCAAATTTACCAATGCATTCTTATGACATATCCATCTTTAAATTTGAGTTGGAATATCTTACAACTGTTGGGGAGAAATAATGAATGGGAACTAAAATTTCCTTTTTTCAAAGTTAAAGAGCATAACTCCTGCCAAAAATCATTCGAACCATTGAAAAAATCCCAAACTTGACCTGCGCATTTCTTTCGGACTTATCCATATGGTCAAATTTTAGTTTTGAATGTGTAATAACTGTTGGGGAGATAATGAAGCAGAAACTGGAAAATTAATATTTATTTTCAAAGTGAAACAGGGGGCATAACTCTTGCCAAAAATCATTGAACCATGACCAAATTCGAACTTGACCTGCGCATTCTTGACGTATCCATATGTCAAATTTTAGTTGAATGTGTTAATACTGTTGGGGAGATAATAACGGGAAACTGAAAATGACAATTTATTTTCAAAGTGAAAGGGGCATAACTCTGCCAAAAATCATTGAACCATGACCAAATTCGAACTTGACCTGCGCCTTCCTTTGACGTAATCCATTGTCAAGTTTCATAAAGTTTTTGAATGTTAATGACACAGCGTTGGGGGAGATAATGAGCGGAAACAGAAAACTTTCATATTATTTGGAATGGACTTGGGAAATTTTCTTTTCTTTCAAAGTAAAAAGGAGCATAACTCTGCCAAAAATCAGTGCTAACCATGACCAAATTTTAACTTGACCTGTATTTTTCTAATGAAATAAACCATATGTCGAAGTTTGAGTTTGAATGTGTAATACCGTTTGGGAGATAATGAGCGGAAAACTGAAAATTTCATATTATTTTCAAAAAGTAAAAGGTGCATAACTCTGCCAAAAATCATCAAACCATGGACCTTGACCTGTATTTTTCTCATAGACATTATCCACATGTTAAATTTGAGTTGAATATGTGCAACCGTTACTTAAGATAATGAACGGAAACTGATGTTGATTGAATGACCGAAGGACGGAATGAACGGAAAGGACGGAACAGGGTAACACTATATGCCCCAGCCATTATATGGCAGGGGGCATAAAAAAAGCTTAATTACTACATGTATATTCAAAAGGTCATAACAGTTTTCCACACGCAAGAAATCATTAACAATTTTCAAACAATGCTATAATGGAAATCAGCAATTAAAGTAAGCTCTAAAAAATTCAATGAAATTAATGCAACTTCTTAACACTTATTCAAATGCGTGAAGTTTCTTGCACCCAAAAACTTTACCAAAGTGTGATGCCCATGCCAACACCTTGGTGAGTACAATATTATCTCTCCCCTTTCTTCAAATATTCAAGCTAAAAATGTAATATTTTGTGAATAATTGCTAATTGTCATTACTGAGAAAAGAACAGATATTGGGTGTTTTTACATAAACAAAAACAATTACCTCTAGAAGGTACATTCCACACTTCTTTGGGCCTTTCTGTATTACCAAATAAACCAGGTCAAAGTGCCACCTAGTTTTGTAACACATTTAAATATCATACTTTAACTTTTGAAAATATGCATAAATCCTTCACCTGTCTAATTCTAATTATCAGATTAGTGGATACAATAAGAATTCACAACCTATTTGTTAAACAAAAGAGCAAATGTCAATGTTTGTGGTTAAATGTGTTGTTATTCAAATAAGAGGTCAGATTAGGGATCTATCAGTTGTCTTATCTTAAAAGGGATACTTTTGAATCTCTTTTGGTTTAAGGTCTTTCCAAAATAAACTAAGTACCTTAATTTTGTTCTTTTACTTCCATCAAAGTAATGGTTTTATATATTCATTAAGTGAAAATTGAGCATCCATATTGTATAACATTTTCCAGTTAGAAATGATCTGAGCAAATTAGGGCTGCAATGATACACCAAAAGTTTGATTGGATTTCAGACACCCCGAATCAAATTAAAATTCTTATATTTGATATTGAATCGAATCGGCACGAAATAAACTGGTTTTCTGGGACTTGTGCCAATCATGTTAGATAATCACAGAGAACAACAAGTGTGTGAAGTTTCAATCCATTCCCTTCAGTAGTTATGGAGATACTTGCTTACACGCAAAAACTTAACCACAGGGACGCCGACAAATGGTCGACTGCATTAGCTCTATTATTTTGCGAATAAGGTGCTGGGTCTGGGCGTCATATGTACAGGATCGGAGTAATCTATATTTTTATTAGCTTACTTACTGGACCATGTGGATTCCTCCTCAACTACTTTGTCTTCTTTTTCAAACACTGACTCTACCTGAAAATATATGTACACTGCATTGAGAACAAATCCAAAAGTAACATTTTTCTAACATGAACACTTTTTCTGAATAAATTAACAAACACTAACATAAACACTTTTTCTGAATAAATTAACAAACATATCACAGTCAGAATATTTTTTTTCCATTCTGCAACAGAAGTTCTCAAGATGCAGACAACATGGACAAGTAAGAACAGAATAGATTCTGAAGATGCTACATACAGTTTTTGAAATAACTGTTACTTCACTCTGAAACACTAAAATTATTAAACTACATATCATTTATTTACCAGATCAAGTGTTAGTATTCCACTCTCATCCATTTTGAAGTGAGCTTTAATCCCTTTGGCTTCTTTGGCATCAGAATGTTTACTGTAAATCTCCTCTAAACCACGTAGACCTATCTCACTGATCTGACTTTGTAACTCACGAAACACCCTGACAATAATCAACTTTGTTTAAACCTGACTATTTCTCATTCCCTTACTTCAGTCCAAACAGTTACACATATTAAACCAAACATTCTATAAGAATAGAATCATCCAAGTTTTATTGTCTTATATTAAATCACCTCATAAAAATTATCATTTTGAAATCTTGTACCATGCAAGAAACTTAAATGATGGCAAGATAGGAATAATATAAATAATGCATGATAGCTAAAAAATAATTTCTGTCTTTCTTTCTCTTGAAATGAGAATTAAAATATCAAAAATGTTAATATTGGAAACCTACAATTAGAAAGAGAATATGACAACAGCCATTGCTGATTGGGGTCCATGCTCATCTTTTCTTATTTCAAAAGGTAAACCAGCAAAAGACAATAAAGGCTTCCATAACTTAATATGTGGCTTTTACAATTTTGAAGATCTGGCAATAATATAACAAGAGGGCCATGATGGCCCTGAAGTCGCTCACCTGTATATATGCCCCCCGAAGCGGGCCAGTTTAAACCCCAGGGCTTTTATTTGAACAAACTTGGTAGACACCCATAAGAAGATGTTTCATGCTAAACATCTAAGGTCTAGCTCGTTGGGTTTTTTAAAAGAAGATTTTTTAAGTTTTTTCTTTACACATATAGTTAAAAACAATGACACCCCTGGGGCAGGGCCAGTTTTGACCCCAGGGCTTTTATTTGAACAGTCTTTGTAGACACTTACTAGAAAATGTTTCATGCTTAATATCTAAACTCTAGCTATTCGGGTTTTTTCGAAGAAGATTTTTAAATTTTTGCTATACACATATAAGGAAAATCAATGTCTCCTGAGGCGGGGCAAATTTTGACCCCAGGGCTTTTATTTGAACAAACTTTGTAGACACTCACTAGAAGATGTTTCATGCTAAATATCTTAACTCTAGCTATTCGGTTTTTTTCAAAGAAGATATTTAAAAATAATTCTTTCCTATGGCATTTTTTACTATACACATATAAGGAAAATCAATGACCCCCAGACGGGGCCAATTTTGACCCCAGGGCTCTTATTTGAACAAACTTGGTAGACATCCTTTAGAAGATGTTTCATGCTAAATATCTTAGCTCTAGCTCTTTGGGTTCTTTAAAAGAAGATTTTATAAGTTTTTACTATATGCATTTAGGGAAAATCAATGACCCCCTGGGGCCGGGCCAATTTTGACCTCAGGGCTTTTATTTGAACAAACTTGGTAGACATCTATTAGAACATGTTTCATGCTAAATATCTTAGCTCTATCTCTTTGGGTTCTTTAAAAGAAGATTTTTTAAGTTTTTGGTATGTGCATATAGGGAAAATCAATGACCCCCCTGGGGCAGGGCCAATTTTGACCCCAGGGCTTTTATTTGAACAAACTTGGTAAACACTCACTAGAAGATGTTTCATGCCAAATATCTAAGCTCTAGCTCTTTACGTTTTTTAGAAGAAGATATTTAAAGTTTTTTCTTTTGGTTGCCATGGCAACCAGAGTTCTGCATGGAATCAAATTCTTTGAACAATTTTCAAAGGTGACCACCAAATGAACATTCCTGTAAAGTTTGGATGAAATTGGCTTAGTGGTTTATGAGGAGATGTCATTTAAAGTAAAAGTTTACGGACGGACGACGGACGAAAAGTGATCACAAAAGCTCACCCTGTCACTTTGTGACAGGTGAGCTAAAAATGAGACGCATTCAACATGTTGGTGTTGTCATGTGTGTTGTTTTGTCCCAATCTGAATAAAATTTGTACACTGAGGTTATTTAAAGCAAACTTAACCAAAAGGGCCTGGATCACTCTCTAGAACCTAAGGACTGTTGTGTCAAAGTACAAAGATAATCCATTCATAAAATGTTTTATAGCCAGTCACAGCAACAATCTATATTTTGACATTAAAGGTCATTTATAAGCCAAGGTCAAGTTCCACCTAGTCTACTTGAAAGTCTTGTCCGAAGGATTGTTGTGTCTAAGTAATGAAGTTAATCCAGTATGAAATAAAAAAAATTCAGGAGCGATGGGAACAGCACTATAACTGCAGAAATAGCTTGCATTTTTTCTTTGAAAAAGTCAAGCTCATAATCATTTGAATAGAGAACATTAGCAAACAAAGCAAGTCAGCTGTCTTCTACTGTACAACATTAATGTGATCAATATAAACTTCTTCAACATACTTAGCTTCTTCTTCAGGTAGAAAATCTAAATCACCATATGTGACATTGAAGTTAAAGTCCTTGTAATGTTTGTTGAAGGTCATGACTTTTTTCAGAGGATAAGCATTCATTCTACTAAATAAAGTTCTCTTGATGATTTTTGGCGGGTCGGTGCTGTCTTCATTTCTGTGTTTCTCAAATTCCACCTTAGGGAAGCCAACAAAGTAACAATTATATTTCAAACAAAACAATTGTTAACAATTTTGTTGCAAATGTTAATTGTAAAGTAAATCATAAACACATTTTAATTAATTGTTTAATATAACTGTAACAACACCTCTATTCCCCCCCCCCCCCCAAAAAAAACAACAACAAGGCAAGTGCCTTAAGAAATTTATTGCAAATCTCAAATCTGATACCGAGCTTTTCTTTTTGGTTGGGTTTTATGTTGCACCAACATAGCATAGTAATAGTTCATATGACAACTTTCCAGCTTTTCTGGCGGAAGTAGAATAAATAAAACAAGTTTGAAGTGAACAGCATTAATAGTTTTGCAGGAAATGGACCTTAATCCATTACCTATAACAGACTCCTTTTAAATTTTTCAAGCATAATTAGTCACCAACAATATAGTCATTTGTGAGATACATACCACAATGGGATACATATTTGCTTCCTTTACACCAAATGTGAGAACTTTAAACCCTTTGCCTAGATATGCAGCCTGGTATACAGCTCCCATAGCAGCTGCCTCATCAGTGTTCAAACTCTTTCCTAGCTCTACCCTATAAACATTTTCATAGAAGATTACTATGTCTAGCATTCAAACAGGTTATGTTCTAATATCAAAGACTTTGCATTTTAACCACCTATAAACAAATCATAGAAATCATGCAAAAGACCATTACAATATCTCTCCCTCCTGTGATTATTAAATAATTTTAACTATCCGAGGATACTAACATTATGTATAATGTTGGTTAACAGGCTTTTTTAAATTTGCTCTCACCTTCACTAAATCTGTTTTTTAGTTGAGAATAAAGTTAAATTGATACCATAAAGGTACCATATAGGTCATATGGTGACTTTTCAGCTTTACTGGTAGAGAACGTTAAGATATGCAACTCTGAATGTTATTTTCAGCAGGAGTGGGCGAAGGAAATGAATAACATACCTTCTGTAGCACGCTCGATAGTTTTCTCATATATAAGAAATAAAGTCCCTTGCAATTTTCAAGAACATAGCAGTAACGGCCAGCAACTTGAACAAGTTGGTCATGGAGGGCACTTTTATTATACCACTTTTATTATACTGATTCTTTTATTATAATTTTCATACATTTTGCATGTTAAGGTAAAATAAAATAAAGTTTTCTACACTTTTTATATATAGCAAAATAATTAAATCATAAAATATTAGCTCACCCTCCAAGAAATTCCATTAGTCTAGATTGAACAGCCGGAATTCTTGAGCCACCTCCCATCAAAATAACATCTGATATCTCTGCCTGTATAAAGCACTGGTTATTATTATCACTGTAACTCTTTATTTGCTAGTGCTGATAATGACTTGCATAAATAATGGTGACATATTATGGTTGTGAAATATTGTACTAAAATGTAAAGCACTTAAAACACACTTGAAGCTAATCACATAAACTGCATATCAGAAACTGTTAAACAATGATTAGTTACCATGGTTATTTCTGAAGCCTTTAAAGCATCTTGTATTGAGAGTTGTAACTCGTTTAAACATATCAGCACACATGTCCTCTAACTCTTGTCTGGTCACCTTCATCTTAAAATCTTCATCATCCAGCAACCCTTCAATCTTAATAAAAAGTAACAAACATTTTAACTTGACAAGTATTTTCTACAAAATATATTGTTTTCTTTCATTGATCTGCCAATTGTTTTGAGGGCTGTTAGAAAAGAATTGCTTATTGTCCTCTATCTTGTAATCCATGTGGGACAAGATTAAAACCCAATACATACCTGTATAGGTAATTCAA
>NW_026853400.1:0-108108 GCF_026571515.1 Ruditapes philippinarum
GACCCCAGGGCCATTTTGTTTTATTCTTGTAACCATATTTATCAGTATGCATCAACATTTTGAAACTCACTTGACTACAGGGTACACTGTTGCTGTGGCGCTCGTAAAGGGTATATTTTTTTATTTTCAAAGTTCTTTTAGACTATTTTACGATACAGCTAATCAAATTGTAGCTTTATGTACTGTAATATGACAATGCTTAAACCTGGCATGGTGCATTTTTTGTATTAATTTTTTTTTTGCCTAAACTGTTGTTCTTATCGCGACTATATGTGTCCAATCTCGTTAATTACACAAGTTTTTGTAACATACACAAAATCAATTATGGTCTAACTTGTATCATAAGATGGACAAATGGGCATAAAACGAGTTCCCAAAATGAATAGCAGCCACTCCGACAACAGTCCTACTGTTCCGATAGATAAACTAAAGCATTTAAATAACAGTGATAACTTCACCTTCAAAATATATAAATATATGTTCATGTCGCTTCCATGATTTAACATTCACTCCTTTATTTCTTTTCTTTTTGAAAACACCTTTACGTAAAAGTAGTTTGGCTTCTGTCACAGAAATGTTTTTATTCTTTCTTTCCTGATCTGTTTTGTTTAATTGAGTTGGAAAACACTTGAAAGGTTACTTTGATGTGATTTGAAATTCTTTATCCTTTTATTGACAATAAGACATGGTGGCGTAGGCAAATGATTAAAGCTCTTTGAAACCATTTAACCATAATCAGTTTAGATTCTAACACCAATATTTCCAAATAATAACAAAGCTAAACTTATGAATTTATTATTATGTACTCTCGGGCATAATTGAAGTATTGACCTAAATTTGCGCGGGATTGTTCTTTTACTTCAAGTTAAACGTGCCGGAGATGGGTTCTTTTTGTTATGATATTTTACTAAAGTCTGGCAGGATGTCAAAGCTCCTTTAGAATCATCTAAGCTTTGTTTGTTGTTTTTTTTTAATTTTATCAAATAGCATTATTCATTTCAGTCCTAACAAAATAATAAAAAATAACCAACAAACTTCTAGCGTTTGCACACCACGTGGTCGTCCCAAATGAATAACAGTGTATTAAAGGGTCGTATCATTTAAATCTCTGTTTTATATCCTTAAGAGTGCTTTTTATATTCCATATTGCTTTATGTTGAAAGACACAATATGACATTCATATTGTTCTGAAATCTTTGGATGCCTGTAACTTAGTATAAATACCCAAGTTGAAATATGTCATATATAGTCCTTGAGTTAGAATTGACCCCCACACCGGGTGGCTTGTTTAGTGGCGACTACAAGGGTTTAAGTGATGCATTGTCTTCTGGTCCTCTACCGAGATTGGTCAAATTATATTTATTTTGTCAAAATTTAACTCTCTTGGGTGGTGGTTGGGGTAAGAGGATAAAGATCTTGAGACATTTATTGAATTATTATAAACCCTGATATAAAAATTCTTCGATATCTTTTGATCATGGAAAAAATATCTGCTAAGGAAAAAATAAGAAGCTACATTACTAATTATTTATTCGAAACAAAGTCACATGTCACAACTTACAATATCAAATTATTTCATTGTAAATGCAAGTATACATGATATTTTGTGGTGCTGTTGATCTGATTATGCGTCTAGTTGTTGGATGATGGAGAATATATTTATTCAATTCATCAACCGTAACAAAATTATTGAAGTAGGCGGATGACAAATTCGTTAAGAACTCGATCACAACGTGTCTACTCCATGGTTTTTCCATTTATTCCCTATATAATAACAACAAACAACTTATCTTCTTTCATTCCTAAACAAATATTCTTAAAGATTAATGTTTCGTGTAATAAGGCAATGGAGACAAAACGAAACAAAAAGAAAAAAGGCGGCGTTTAAATATCTATCATCTAAATTTTTTATTATTTCTTTTTGAGAGAGTGAAATACCACAAGGTATGGATAGACATAACCACTTTAGAAAGTATAAATAATTCTTTTAGCTGTTATGACTGTAGATGTACTTCTATCAAACATTTTATCTTCCCACGTAATATTTCCCTAAAGAAAAGTTGTTCGATCATGTAAGTTTCAAAGCAATTTATCATAAGAGAAGAACAAGAAAAAGGGTTTAACTTAAGAAACGAGGGACTCAGTTGTAATTTTTAACCCTCAAATGCCCATTTTGAAATTCGATACCAATGGACTTTCGGGACACGAATCTGTTTACGGACTGCAGCATATCTTAAAAAACATACATGTTTTTACATGTAGTAGGATACGCTTGGGTTAAATGTATTAATTTAGATTTTAGTGACAATCAAAACATTATCCTTTTTATGCCCCCACAATGTGGGAGCATATAGCGTTGCACTTGTCCGTCCGTCCGTCCGTCAGTCCGTCCGTCAGTCCGTCCGTCAGTCAGTCCGTCCGTACGTCCCGAAATCTTGTGAACGCAACTCCTCTTAAACCGGATGGCAGATTTTGCTTAAACTTACAGGGATGAACAACCTTAATGTGTAGATGGTAGTAAAGGAAGGAATTTTCCCTGCGACCAAATTTAACAGAATTATGGCCCTTTGTTGATTTTTTCACTAGATACTATGTAGAAATTTTGTGAACGCAACTCCTCTTAAACCAGATGGCAGATTTTGCTTAAACTTACAGGGATGAACAACCTTAATGTGTAGATGGTAGTAAAGGAAGGAATTTTTGCTGTGACCAAATTTAACAGAATTATGGCCCTTTGTTGATTTTTTCACTATATACTATGTAGAAATTTTGTGAACGCAAACTCCTCTTAAACCGGATGGCAGATTTTGCTTAAACTTACAGGGATGAACAACCTTAAGGTGTAGATGGTAGTAAAGGAAGGAATTTTCGCTGCGACCAAATTTTTCAGAATAATGGCCCTTTGTTGATTTTTTCACTATATACTATGTAGAAATTTTGTGAATGCAACTCCTCTTAAACCGGATGGCAGATTTTGCTTAAACTTCCAGGGATGAACAACCTTAATGTGTAGATGGCAGTAAAGGAAGGATTTTTTGCTGCAACCATATTTAACAGAATTATGGCCCTTTGTTGATTTTTTTACTCTATACTATGTAGAAATTTTGTGAACGCAACTCCTCTTAAACCGGATGGCAGATTTTGCTTAAACTTACAGGGATGAACAACCTTAATGTGTAGATGGTAGTAAAGGAAGGAATTTTTGCTGCAACCAAATTTAACAGAATTATGGCACTTTGTTGATTTTTTCATTATATACTATATAGAAATTTTGTGAACGCAACTCCTCTTAAACCGGATGGCAGATTTTGCTTAAACTTCCAGGGAATAACAACCTTAATGTGTAGATCGTAGTAAAGGAAGGATTTTTTGCTGCGACCAAATTTTACAGAATTATCATCACTACAGGCCCTTTGTTGATTTTTAGTTTTCAACTTGTGGCACATGTAGTCCAAAAAATATTTGACCTAGAGTCATAAGATTGACAGAACAGTGGCGTGTGGGGGCATCAGTGTCCTCTGGACACATTTCTAGTTTCAGTTAAGATGATCGTAGGTTCAGATGCTGTGCCATGCCAAAACGACCAAAAAATCTCTCTTACCCAGGGAAAGGTTCAACAGCTTGATGTTTTTTTGTGTTGTTTTTTCAACAGCTTGATGTTGATGAAAAAAAAACACAAAAACACAAACAAACATGATGTCAAACTTTGCATTTATATTTCGTTTCTTTAATTCATTAATTTTTTCTAAAATGTGTTGTATTTATCTTTATTTATTTATTTCTTAAATCTAACTTGTTCAGTCATCTACAGACCAGCAGCTTCAAAGATAATTTGAAATTTATTATATTAAACGATTTGAATAGAACTTTGATATGGAAGTTTAATAAAAAGCACAACCTAAATATGCGCAGACATACTGGACCGTATTTTATTAATAAAGAGTACCCAAAGTCGCATAACTTAATATATGGTAATTATGTTTTTTTTTTTCCATTTGTATTTATATTCTTCTTTTGCATTTCTCCTTAACAGATATTTCCACAGACATTAATATTTTAACATTTGGATAACTATGAGCTAAGCTAACGTTAGAACGTCAAATTAATATGTTTCGGGTGTTAAAATGTATGACATGTGAATATTACATTAGCTGTTATTCTTTAATATTATACATGGATATCGATAGGTAAAATATAAACATAATTGATTTATTATACTGACACATATTTAAATGTTATTAGTGTTTAAATGTTATAAGTGAAGTCAAAATAACACATTAACTCATTAAGACTCATTTTATAACATTTGTAATTCGTTATCAAATCAAACAAAAATTTGTGCATATAAATATTCCCCAATTGCAAGAAATTGAAAAAGTATTTAAATCTAATTAACAGGCTCAATCGAACCGGGCCTGTATCATTTTCAATGTAGCCGATCTGGCGATTCTTTACAGTTTCTGTTTATCTCTGTTTTGATATAAAAATTTAAAGTAAGGAAAAAATCAAAAGAAAATAAGTATATAGTAGCGATAGACATGCTTACCCTCTAAGGACTGAAATGTGATCAAATTTTAAGGCCTGTATCTTATATTGAGAAATTTGAATTCTTACTAAGTAAAGCGTTTGACGTTTTACATAAATAAAATGCCAAGTCATTTTGGAGGAGGATAATACAAATGCATATTTCACAATGTGCTATTTTTCTAGATTTCGATAGGGTAAAAATTAAAGGATAATATTTCAATAACTGTTATTACAATCCTTACGCAGACTATAAATGTGTTTTAAGATTCTACAGAAAACAACAACAAAAAACAAAATAAAACATAGAAAAAATATACACATGCAATATAACGTTGAATGGTATCAGTATGGTATATAACAAAAGTAATTATCCCATGTCAAATAATGTATGTTTTTAAAAAAATCATTGTCTCAAATGTACAAAAGTAAGCTTAATTGATTATATCCAGGAGTCTTTCGCGTGACAAAGTATATTTCAAACTTTGAAAAAAAATCTTTTGAAGTTCATTCAGACGGAACGATATTTTAAAATGGCAGTCTAGATAAAGACAAAAGTTACTTGAGACACTCTTAAATTATAGAACGTTTTCAAATATATAGTGTCTCAAAAAAATATTGTTACAAAACTCCTATATGTATTGAGCATATCTGTCCCATTTAAATTAATAAAAAAGAGATAATGCATGTATCTTCTTCTAGCTCACAGATGGAGATAATATTGAATTCTAAAAAATAATTGCAAGGTAAAATACGCAAAAATACAATTAAAGTCCTTGAGCCGAAAAGAAAAAAAAAAACATTGAAGCTTGATCATAGAATTATATTTTAATAATACACAGTACTCATGTACACGAGACCTTAACAAAGATTAGGTAAAGGGAGGAAAAAGCAAAGTACAAATGACAAAATTACAAAACAGTCATTATCCTTCTTGAAATTTAAGTCGTTGTTTTTGCGTACATATATTCATAGGGTTGCTGACAAATTCGTTAATAATGATTGGCTTTATCTAGATATACATCCACCATCTCTTATTTGATTTAAAAGCGTGGCCAGCATTGTCGTGTCCTTCGTATTCTTTAAACGTCTCATATAACGACCAACACTCCGCAAACAAAAAACATAATTCCAGGTACACTTACAAACTTGCTTGCATGATTTCAGTCGGCTATATTCTCTAGCCATGAATGATAACTCCCTGTTTCCCTGTCTAAAATTCCACCAAATTATTCCCCTTTCAAATGAACTCAAAGAAGGGACCTTTTAAAAAGACTTTGTATCTATTTATTCGATTTTCTGTCAGAAACGGACAATTTTTTATTTACCTTAAGTCTGTATAATTTGCTTTCTATCTATATATGGTTTCTATGGTAAACATATGAGTTTTGATGGTAAACAAATGAATTTTCTGAACCGAAAGTAATCTAACACACAGCGTTGCTGTCATCACATGTAAACAATACATTAAATCGGTTAGAATATTGAGATATTTGTTTGACTACCAGTTTCAAATGCAAAATATTAATATGGAAAACTACTATGTGTAGTTTATGTGTATTGTTTTCATGTGTTTGTCTGATATATTAGTTGTAAAGGCCATGTACACTTAGTGTCGCTTCATAGCAACCGAGTTTAAACCGTGAACGGTAACTGAACGAGATATGGCAAAGCGCATGCTCGCGCACTGACTTCCGCTCTAACGAAATACTGCATATACATATAGCGAAAGTTCGTATATGAGGTATAATGCCATCCTGTAATTCACGAAGAACTGCTTAATGCATGTTGCCAAAAAGCAGGAACAAAAATGCTTATTATAACACTGATGAAATTACATTTTACATTGCGGTGTAAAAGACAATAAGATAATTATAACAGGGGTAAGTTTTAAACAAATAAATCCCGTTCATAAATTCAATTTATTAAAATAATTATTTTTTCTTTAAATAAGTCACATGTAAACAACTTTGCTCTGTTTCTTCAATTTGTTACATAAAATGTTTTAATATGTCTAAAATATCACAGCACGCACTATCTTAAATTTTAATTTGTGTTTAATTTATGTTTACTTTCAAAATTCTAATGTATTTTAGGGTCTGTGAAACGCAAGAAATAGTTACATTGCACACACCGGACCCCCCCCCCCACGCCTGTAAATATATATATATAAATGTATAATTAATTAATTAACTATTTTTTATCTATTTATATATTTATAATGATTAATTTATGTATTTATCTATAAAGACATATATTTTTTGTTTCACAAAATAGTCAGGATTTACCTAAGTATGTATCACCTTACCACGGTAGGATAAATTTCAGTTGTTTATAATGCGAGGGGGTAGGAAACGGTCGTCAATGTCAGTTTTACAAGAAGAGAAACAATCAACAAAATGGTAGTAAGAGAGATATTGACTGCTGAAAGAGGTTTTCTGAAATCAGAATAAAGCATATTTAAACAGAATGTAAGAATTTATCGTTTTAATGGTTCCTAACCTGGTCTATAATTTACCTTTATTTTGAAAATTATCATCATCAGAGGCACGATTTCAAACTATCCAGTTACCGGTGAAAGGGTCGAAATAGCTTGTATGTGCTGGAGAAAACAATTGGTAACATGTAACTTAATGCTGTAGAAATATATAAGAAATATTTCTGTGCCAGCATCTGAAATAAAGGCAAAACATGTGTATAATTGTTATGTAGAAAAGCATGATTTTAAATAAAGAACGCAATAAGATGAATAAAACAGAACAATAAGCGGCCAGTTACTCTTGTATTTGACCCAGAGTCATGAAACTTTACAGGATTGGTGGTCAGCATGTTAAGTTGCGCGTCTTGGGTTTTCGAATAGCGAGAAGGGGGTTATAGGAAGTGCATCCTTCTGTCAATCCTTCCGTTTGCCCATCTGTCCGTCAGTAACTCTTCAGTGTCCGCTCCATAACTTTAAACCGCTAATTTTGTTTAAATAACTTGGCACAAGTGATAACCATTATAAGACGATGTGCAGAGCGTAATAATTCGGTTACTACACCCCAAGGTCAAGGTCAGACTTAAAGGTCAAGTATTAAAATTCTACAATTCGTGTCCGCTCCATAAATTTCAAACCGCTGAACGTATTTTGAAATAACTTGGTATAATGGATCACAATTATTAGACAATGTGCAGAGCGCAATAATTTGGTTGCTTATCTAAAGGTAAAGGTCACACTTAAAGGTCAAGTGTTGAAAACTCTACAATATGTGTCCGCTCCATAACTTTTAAACCGCTTAAAAATCGAAATAACGTATCAGAAATCATCACCATTATGACATGATGTACAGAAACTAACATCCAGGTTGCTACCCACAAGGTCAAATAAATGTTCTCCTTTTTTTGATTTTATGGAAGATTTTAAAGACTTTGGCACAAATGATTACTAGCATGACATTATATGCTTATAATATGCATGGCACAACATCAAAGTCATGGTCTGTTACAGGTCAAGAAGTACACATTCATGTCTGCTGCGTGTGGCGGTTTAGATGTCCTTCAGACTGCCTTGTTTCAATTATAAAAGTAGATTTTAGTTACTGAATCCATTACCTCTGCAACAATAGTATTCATATTTTTTGAAGATTGGTAAGAACTGCATGTGGAACGGCCTCCAATTGCATAAAGATGATAAAGAGACAGTGCGCTGGTGTTTGTGAAAGAGATATGAGTTTCTCTTACATCAAGTGCTCTGTAAAACCAGAATCATAGCTAATAAACGCAATAGTAAGTACACTCTGTGATGTTAATATTAGTATTGCATGTATTAAAACGCAGGGATGTTTCTGTAGAATTCCACATCGACATAGGTTGTCGATCAATTTGTCTTATTCTTAACTGTACGATGACATCTAAAAATGTGCTTTATTGTAATGAATTAATCGCATTATTTAATAGCCCATTAGAAAATATCGAATAAAATAAGGTAGTGTTGCAAATGTACAATTTTTCATATAGATCTATTATAATAAAGTTTTGACAACCCAACAGCGCATTCAACAGAACAATAAATCTAATTTTAATTAGCCTTCTAGTATATATTAACTTAATTTCTAATTAGTGAAAATAATAATTATTACATTCCTTTTTAAATTTTAATGAATATGTATGTGTTTATATTTCTAATGAAAATGATAATTACTTGTATCGTGGACCATACAAACTATCAGCACTTTTTTAAATATAAACTAATGTTATGAAACATGAACTGGTGCCTTTAATTCTTGTATTGTAAAAATGACTTTGAATACGCATGATTTACTGCAAAATGAGCATGTCCTATAGATTTGTATTTTTTCTAATGACATGATAGGCAAAGTGTTATGTGGACGTAGTTCTAGCTGCCGAAACTTAATTTATAAATAGCCATTTTTCAGGCATTAAACGAACTTTGTATGCTTAGAAAATTAATCATATGAACTGTTTTGGTGTGTTATGTTATTGTTCTTCTTCTTTTTGAATTTTAAAAGAACATGAATAAACTTACTTTTCAATGACATACACTTTTTAGAAGTCATTTCTCCTTTTGAATGAATTCTGAATAAAACAACATGGTTTAAATCTCAAGTGCTGTATCAATAATGAACCACTAATTAAAGATCAACCAAATGCAACTCTATTAAATAAGACTCGTTTTTCAGATTCCTGGCCAAATTATTGATTAGCATTCCTGGCGGTATTGACTTAAGTTTACCGTCATGTCAATTGTCTACCTAAAATAAGATTTTATTACTAATTTTGTTATAGATGTTCCCTTACAGAATATTAAGGGTACAATACGTTGTTGGTATATAACGTTACGCTGATTGTTTGTATAAGTTATTGTTCCAGAGTGACGGATCCTTGCGTTGTATAGTAACATATGTCTATTATGAGTCTAGAAAGATCTTATATAAATTAAATTGTTGCACACTTTTTAGGATGACCAATGAGATTCCCAGTTTTCAATTGAAAATTTTGAAAAGACCATTGATAATTCAAATTACATTTATATTCAGTTATTCCCTATACATTTTACAGGAAGACAAATTAATTGTAAGTAACTGATTGTAAAGTTACCTTTGCTTGCATAACAACCCTTTTCACCGATACCTCCTTTTCGTATTGCGTCATGTTAGTGTATATTTAGGTTCTCATTTTCAATTTGCAGTGACTTTCTTTTGACTCAAAATTCATACCTGTGGGATATTGCATGGAAGTAAATTATCACCGTTTTGTGCTTCCAAATTAAACCTTTCAGGTCATGACTGGTGACATGTCCGGGGTCCGATATCGACAGCAAAATCTGCGTTTCGTGCCTTAATGGGCGGATGGAGTCCCCCCAATTAAGCATTGAGAGTATAGTTTTGTTGCTAAATAAAGATTGTCAATATTTAACGATTGAAGGCTTTTTATAGTAGAAAGTAAACCGTGTTTAAAGATACTTGTTTGTTAATTGTTTAAGTAAACAGAGACATAGAAAATACATACATGGTATAATCGGTCGGCATCTAGACAGTGATTTTGGATTGTCCAAGGAGATATTCATAAACAACATTCTGTATAAAATTATATTCTTCGTTTTATATCTGTGTAATCAAAGTTGATTAATTTGCATTCCAATCATTTTGAAATCATTTGATATCAAATCATTTAAGGTAAGGAAACCTTGAGGAAAATTATGAATGTATCATATTGAATACGAATACCTATAAGATCGGTAAACGTTACAGTATAAACAATACTTATATAAAACTCAATTAGTTATCAATGGGCGAACATATGTTCAAGTTGTTGCTAAGAAATAATATATTTATGATACATTTAATTGATTGCTATACGTGCATTTTATCAATATGTATGTTGGACGTAATGTTAACAAATGTTAACAACATTCTGAACTCCATCTGATGTTATATTTGGCTATTGTTATTAGAGCATAAGCGACAAAATACATTCGGTTATAAGAGTAATTGATTGAAAAAAACAACACCGAGGTTGAGCCCTAAGGCTCGTTTCAGATGGAACGAACTTCTTGCCCAAAGGTTGGTATTTGTTCAAGGAGCAATGCTATATTGTCATAAAATTAGTGTATTTGAACAATTAAGTCCATAGTTGACACAACAACTTAACCAATCGCATAGATTTTCTAGTGGTCCATTGCAAACGAGCGATATTTATTTCACAGTAGTTCTGCATAGTTGCGTATTCTGCCACATCTGTATCCGAGTTGTGTCCGGGGGATGAGTTCTGTGAGCTTCCCCTGATTTGTTTATTTTGTTCTCATATTTAAGGTTTAAATCTTTTGAACCCTTGGATTTCACCTAAGTATTGCAGTAGGACTTTAAGATAAAAGATATAGATTGCATTATTATATGTAGTATATCAATAAGGAGTAACATGTGAAAACGTTTAAAATCCTCAGATTTATAACTGATGTTGATGGCTTTTTAATATTAATTCTGTCATAATATGTTCTTTGTAAGGGAATGGTGCTTGTGTGAGATACAACATCTTGTAACACACTAACCTACTAAACTCAATCGATACTGCACACAACTTTTATCATGGTACCATGTTGCATGAATGGTGTCAGAGAAATGTGTGATAGATATCAATGCTGAACAATGATCATTGTGTTTATACATTACCTGCAAAATATTGATCAAGATATTAACTGATTTAGAATTAGACTTTACTTGACAGACAGAAAAATACATAATTTATCATTTGCCAAAGCAAACGTGTTAACATATATTCAGTAAACAATGATTATAATATATAGATGTGATAAAGATTTTTTCTGATTAAAACACGTAATCAGGTCATATTTCATGTTCGTTTAATGTACATTTCTTGTATCACCTGGTATATGTCGACATAGGTACATAATAGATAAAAATGAGATTTTTCACGTAGTGTATGCATCACATCCCAATAAACGAGGGTCGTTTCAAAGACACGTGTATCTTACTAGTAGATAGATAGATAAACAGTACAGTTGTTTGTCATACATTTGTAAATCATACACACATTCCATAATTTTATCGTGTGATTTAACGAACAGTGAACGCACTTAACATTAGCAACCTATTGTTTGTGGATTTGTTTGTTTGTTTTTGGCTATACGTCACACCGACACAATATAGGTCATATTGTGACGTTCCAGCTTTACTTGTGGAGGAAGACCTCAGGTGCCCTTCCGTGCATTATTTCAGGTACGAACGGGCACCTGAGTAAGAACACCGACGTTCTGTTAGTTAGCTAGCTGGAGAGCTACCTCACCTATGTATAAAGCATTGTAAATAAAGTTGGAAAGGTTACTATTGTAGCTTGATTTTTACTCTTAAAGAGCACTGTAAACTTTAGAACATTTAATATTCTTAAAAATAGGCTTTAATATATTGTTTTTGAAACTGTTCGTACAACGGACATGATAAAACAAAATGGTATTCATCTTCAATATCTCTGTTTTGGCAAAAAAAAAACAATGCTCTTATTTTGTTCCACTTTGGTCCAGTTTCAACAGCCAGTTTATGTGAAGTTAACCCTATATTTTTTTTTGTAATGTGAAGGTAATCTTAATTTTGATGAATCTACGCTATGTTTTAAATTGCTTATACATATGTAATGATCCACATTCCTGCAATCGTTGGAACCAGTTTTGCTTCAAAGGAATCAAATAGCTAATCTTTAAAAGTAGATGAAATTTACCTAGATCAACACAAAATGGATTGTTCCAAACTTATAAAAAAACATAGCAGTCCAACAGACTTTAAACATGATATGTCCTTTTATTTTTGATAGCATCGCATTAAATTTTGTAAATAATCATATAATCTGTTTGATAATATATTTGTTGTCGATACAATGTTACACCATAATTAAATAATGCGTACAGATCTGCTAATGTAAAGCTGGTAGCGTTCTAATTTTATCATACACACCCACATTTGAACTACAAGATTTGACATTCAATAACTTTTGCAAACTTTAGATGAATCCGTTCAATTTCTTTTGACTTACTGAATCCCAAAATTTCACAGTCATGATTTGGAGGAGCTGAGACAAAAGCATCAAAAAGTTGGCATATAACACGAGGTTTAAGATTGAATCCATTTATATTATGCATCAACATATTAAGAGCCCAAAAGGCCTTTGCCAGCCAACGTTTCTTGGTTAAATATAAATGTAGGGGTATAGTTGAAAACAATCCAGAGGTAATTAAAATATCAGCTATTTCTAGTTTTATCATAAAATGATTATATGTTCAATGCTTGTTTTGCTTTATGGGACCTCTTTTCCTAAAAACAACTATTTTTTTATGTTTTGATGGTATTTACTTCTAGGCCCCTGGCCCCATATGTTATAGTATGTATAAAATAAATCTAGACTATTTTCAAGATCGCAAACGTTGTCACTTAAAATAACCATGTCGTCTGCATAAAGCATTAGAATGAAATATATATTATCTAAGGTTAAATCACTGTCATGCACGCTTTGTAAAAATAGCTCAAGATCATCAACAGATAATCAGAACAATAAAGGGCACATAACCCCTCCTTGTTTTAAACCTACAGCAAAGTCAAAATAGTTAGAATATGAGTTACAGCATTTGATACATAACAAACCTTAACTTGTGAATACATGTCTCTAAATATTCTAAATAGTTTTGTATCAATACCTAATTTATGCAATTGTAGCCATATACCGTTTTAATACACACCACCAAATGTTCTTTTAATATCCACCATACAACAATGCAAACGTATATTTAAATCTTATGTACAAGAGCATTTAATGCAAATGCTGCATCTTTAATAGTGCAATAGTTTTGTACTGTAGCTTTTCCTTTTTTGCAACATATTTTCATTTTGCGTCACATTTTTTATACTTTTCTTTGTATACATTTAAAAGCCGTGTGGAGCCCATTTAAAACTTAATCACTTTCACTTAACTGTTTGCCATTTTCTGATAATACTAGATGGAAAAAGCAATACAAATTTGATTTGAAGAAAGTTACGTATATGGCATAGTACATAACAAATCCCATACGTTATTTTGATTGTAGCCTTCTAAACAATAATTGTATATTTAAAAAAGAAATAATAAAAAAAATGTATCTTAAAAGACGACATTTACAGTTAGTCAATTGAAAAACAACGAACATATTTGACTGATCTGACAAACAGGCTCTTTAAACCATAAAAATAATATCATTTAATATACAAATTTCGTATACCAATAATTTGACGTATATACATGATTTATAATTATTACAACATAATGGCATACAAACTGTAGGTATAAAAATGGTGTAAAACAATAACAAAAAAACAACAATAAACAAATACATAACAAATACATTTCACAAAATTAATGTTGAATTTTACAGATTATGAGTTTACAATTTAAGTACATCAACGCAATCGAAATGACCCATTGCATATGGCATTCAGTTTAGTTTGTACATCTCCTTTTTTGGGCCAGTTATTTAGCGGTTGGAGGGCACCCTGTCATTACATGTACGTTATGTATTCAGCAATGGAACTGGACGTTTGATTTCACATTTCGTACATTACGTTACGTCAATATTGATTTCATGTAAAGTTCTATCCGTAACAACTTCAATTATTGATCGAAGCAGAATTGAAGCAACATACATTAATATCTTCAAAAATTACTTTAAAACAACCTTTTTCTTGTTAATTTTCAGATTATATGCTTTCATTAAAGTCGTGTATATTTAAAAATTAGTTTAACAGCTTTTTCACACTTTTTTTTCAATAAATCCGCCACCTTTTGACATAAATACATTTGATATAAATACAGATTTTCCTCGTGTTTCCATACAGTTTTACATAGACAGGAATATATTGCTTTGCTAAAAGAGAATTGTAAGTGTTGTCTTTTCCTCTTTTTCATTCCTACTAGTTTTGTAGAGCAATGTCATCAAACTTGTTTAGATACTTATATTATTTTTAAATGATATTATAATATAGGATACAGAATAACTTTTTCGTTCAAAACAAGCGAGATGTTACACTGTTTTGTTTTTGTATTTGTTTTGGTTCTTTTGGTTAGGGTCAGTGTAATTTTTGATTATTTTTTTCTTCGTCAGTTAACATTAATTAAATATTGAATGATGAATCATAAAGAACACATTTGCCATAGAATTACAGGCTTTGAATGAAAATAGATAAATAAATAAATAGATAAAAGCTATACAATTGAAAATGAATAAAATGCTCGGCATTCAGCAAACCTAAATAACTTTAACATTTGTCGACGGGTTATGTGGCTAGTACATCGTTTAACTTTATAAAATTGTCTTGCGAAAAGGGAAATTCTAAATTAAAAGTGCATTTTAAACCATAGTACTAGAACTTTATTTTGTATGCATATGGTCACTTGCTTATACACAAATGTTATAATAAATTAATTTATTCAGCCTTGGAGTATAACTTATATGAATAGAACTGAATAAAAGTGCATTTTTTGTTTCAAGTAAAAGTTTTTATCAGATATATTTTGATATAAATAACATAGGTTTTTTGGTTCATTTTACGGAATATGTTTCTAGGTTTTGTGTTAGGAAAATGATCCAACTCTGTCTTTTCACATATAACTTCAAATATATTTTGTGCGATATAGGTCTAAGGCAGCATTATGTGTTATGTATTCGATTCGGGTTTATTTGTTGTCGTTGTCGTTCTTTTTTTTCTTTTCTTTTTTTTTGCTTCTTGCTTTCTTTTCTTTTTTTTAATCGTTCGGACCACGTACTAATTTGTTTTCTAAATAAGTAAAATTACCTTTACAATTTTATCGTAAAAGGTTAAAAAGTATGTTCAATAGATTATGTGATGATCACAATGAAACAGAGAGTGTTCATTAGACGTTATGGATTTCAATTAATGCGGATGCAGATTTTGTTCACAAAACTCTATGGTTAAGAATGTAGAAACAGATTGCCTGGATTAAAATATATGGTTTATTGTCTATTGTTTTAAACGGCTCTTTACTTTATCACAATTCCCTTAAAACTTGATCGATAGTATAACGCTGTATAACAATTGTTTCTGTACTTCAACATGTGTTCGTTAATTACTTCATCTTGATCGATTGATAACACAAGGTAAATAAAGGCTTCAAAATGAAGATTTGTGTATCTGCTTTTGGTATTGATGGTTTACAATTATCATGATATTAGTTTGTTGAAATCAAATAAGCAATTGCCGTACTCTTTATATATATATATACTGGATACCTAATCAGGGACCGTTTCTCTTACTAGTTGAATGGTCAGACGGGATAATACAAATGAAATTTAATCTCCTTTCGGTATTGAATGTTTAGAGAAAGTTTCATTGAGTTGACAAGAAATAAAGTGATGGGGAAATGACGGACGTACAAAGTCATGACAAAATCATATCCCGATTTCATAGTTTGGGATGACTATTTTACATATACATGTACACAGGGGTGTCCGTTGCCGTGTTGCTTAGGCCGCCGACTTCAAACCACTCGCCCCTAACTAATTCCGTCAGGAAGCTACCAAACCGGTTTAGGAACGTCGATTTGTCTATTCTGCTGCCCGACCATGATTGAATCAACGCACGGAAGGGCACCTTTAGCTAGATCTTCAGAAAAGCTGATTAGTCGCCTATGACCTTTATTGTGTTGGTGAAACGATCAAACCAAACAAAAAGAATTATTACAAGTATAAATTACAAAGTCCAAAGTAAATAAAACAGCAACAACATCGCTGAGATAGACAAAATTACCCCAAAATGCAAAATTTAGCTAAATTAAATGCTAATGAAAAGTTTCATCTTTATCTTCAGATAATGAACAAACTACTACGGATATGTGTTTTCCTTTTTACTTGCACTGTCAGCCTCTGTTCTCAAAATGCGCAAACTGATGAATGCAAACAACCTACTTATTGTAGCCGGTTTAAAACGAAAACAGACATGGTATCAAAAGCCGATTGGAGTTCAAAAGTATGTTTGATATTTAATTGTATGAAAATTAAGTAGTAGGATAAAAGGCAACTGACTTTTTAACTGTCATTCTTTAATTAATTGTATCGTTTTTACTTTTTTATTTATCTTTTATTTTTCCACCTAAAAAAGAGCCAAATTTATTCCTAATTTTATCTACTGTTCATTTTTGTTTACTTAAACAATCTTGTAAAGCTTTAAAAGTCTACATAAGTGCATTTTATAGGAAAATACTTTCTATAATTGCTGTTTCTGTTATCGTAATATTATTTTTCAAGATTTTAAAGCCTGACCATACCTGGTTTGTTATTTACGGTTATGAGCTAAACTCTCCACATAGTTATGGTAAATGTCAGCATAGATGGTATTCACCAGAAAATAACGACAAATTTCAAAGGAAAACAAATTGTTTGTAAGTAAAATTTTTAATAAATGTGAGACAAATATGAACATGCTGAGCATACGATTTTTCTATCTTTTTCAATGTTTTTAATTAATTGTGGATAGACCTTGAACAGTTACATCTTTTTTTAATGTTGTTTAAACATCTAATACTGTTTGCTTTTCATTTTAAGTAAGTAACATTTACAAATATGCAGCTTTTTGTATTCGTTTTTTCTCTATTTGGATGTGTCACATTGACGGTTCCATGATTACCAAATCTGCTTATTCAAACAGGTCATCACTATCATGTTTAAAGATCATGTAACACATTTTTTCATAGTTTTATTTCATAAATATGATGCTCAAATTAAGATTTGTCAATATTGTAAGTTCCAATAAGCATTATTTATAAAGATATTACCGAATTTAACATTTCATGTAAATAAAGGGAGGTAATTAGAAATTTATTTTCTATATATTCTAAGTCAAATTTTCCAATAAGAAATGAGTGCATATACTTTATTGATTAAATATAATGTGCACAAATATTTGCAGTACACATTTTACATATTCTTTAATGTTTGAAAATTGTTTTATTTTCATAATTATATACATATATAATTTTTGCAAGTGTGGTATACACACAGTAACAATATCAATCACAAAACATACAGGATCTTTAAATAAAATGTTGCATTCTACTTAATATGACGGTGAGGGGATGGGATGTGGACGTTGCTTGCACATTCAAGTACCGACTATGAACAGGTTTAATAACTTCAATCAAATTTACTGCATTTGGACGTTCTTTAAGGATTCCGTTTTCATCTTCTTTTCTTCTTGTATATTCTCAACATTGGATATAGTGTATCTCATTTTCAGACTATCAAAAAGAACCTTATGATAATTATATTCTATTAGTTAATTGTTTTTGCTGTTACTAGAAGAACTAAGAACCTTCTATAATGTGTCTAACTACAACTGGACAAGTATTGATAGACTTGTGAAGTAGAACCTGTGAATGCATTCAGAAATTAAAGTGCTATTTGTGTGTTTTTACGGGGGTTAGTAAAATCCTTGTAATCATACAATACATATATAACAAATATAATTGGTTAAGATAGGACAGTAAACTTATTATAATATTATTTATTTACGGTTGTGCTCGTTTCGTCCAGGGCAAAGCTATACATTGCGCAAGTCCGTGTTTTCATTTCAAAATTTCTAAGTTATTTGCACTTTCACCGTTACTGGATATACGTTGTGAAATATGAATAAAATTGCATAAAGGTACAAATTATTAATAGTTAGAATATGAATGTATATGCATCAGTCCAATGTTTATTGTGCAAGTATTAATTCATGTGCTGCAGCAATATCAATACAAACCAATGCCAAAGATTTGACGCCGAAATGAGAATAACTGAAGATAATTGTGGCCGGGCAACTGAACAAGGACGTAAGTATATATTTACTTATATATCAAAATATTTTGTTTGAACCGATATATATTGGATAGTAACAAAAAGGGTAACCATATCAGATTGTGTATGATTTTTTTTCTAGCAACATAGAAAAAGGGATAAATAAAGAAATTAAACACATATATTATTAGGTATTATGAATGAATGAATGAATTAATTAATTCAATTTCAATTTTTGCTTTCGTACAATAATGCAATGTGTACGGATTTACTTGGAATAATAAAAGACTCACATTTGTGGGACACGTGGACTAATTTGAAAGCCATGGATTTAAAAAATGTTTACCCTTTTGTGACGATTACCTTCTGTTCTCCTCAGTGAATTATGTAGACTTGAATCATAGTTTTGTGACCTTTCTGTTTAAAAATATGTCAGAGTTAAATCGTATACATATACATGCACAGTGCGTTAACTAGAGTGCAGGTATTAGTTATCCGCACTCCAGTGCTTGTCCTTTGATTGGCTCATTTTATGCTTGGCTTTACTTATTGTGACAAAAGGGAAAGGAAAAGCGACAGAAATATCATACTATTCAAATGCTCGTTCATTGGTTACTTTTTCCCGGGGTTTCATATTGTTACAACAGGGAACGTGTTTTTATGTTTGACTATGATACAAAAGAGAAATAACATCAAAACACTCGGTAATCTAATTAATACTCGGGGTTACGCCCAACAGCCCCCCCCCCCCCCCCCCCTCATACAAATCAGATAGCTCTTTCTATTACTTATAAAATTGAATAATTTCGCCCACTACCTACAATTGTTTTGTGATTTCGTATTGCAACTCTTTGGAAATAAGCAATATTCTACTATTTCATAAATTGTTAATTTAAATCCATATTTTTACTTATTGAAAAAGAAAAAGAACAAAAAAAAGAACATAATGAAAATGTGTTCATATTTGACAAAATTATATGACATTTTTATTTCATGCAGTAAAGAATTCCAAAACTGAACTGAAGTTCTATAGCCAGGATCTCGGAACATATTTCTGGTTCTTTGGTTGCTATGTATTCGATGAGGATAATAATTGTACTTTGGGTTATTTGGACCTGAACGTTAGCGAGAAGCGATTTTCAGGTGTGTATAGTTGATTTGTTTACCATTTAAATAAACCTTCAAACAATAGCACGGACACATTCGGTCTGCTTTGCAATTTTTCTTAAATCACATTCGTTTCAGTGAAGAAAACGCTCATTGGATCTGTTAAGCTAGGGCATGCATAAATTTTCCAATTTTAACAAATGATTATATAAGGTTGCCAATATTTTCGAGTACAATACTGAAAAAATTATATTGAACGAGTATGTAACTTTAAAACCTTTATTGGATAATGCACAAGGCTATTCTTTTATACGTTATCGATATTGTTTGCAACGTTTCTTTGCTTTTTTATCACACACAACCTTAGTCTTACATTTTGACAGACCTGTAATGATTCGAGTTATCAATCGATGGATATTTGTTGTGTTCAGATTTTAAAGAGAAGCTATAGGAGTATAATACGGAATTTAAATATATTCCTGTACTTGAAAACTCAAAACGAAAGTAAATTGATAAGATCGTATCCAATATCCTTTTAATTGGTCCTAATTGTTCACTGGTTTTCATTTAATATATCAAAGAAAGTGTGAACACAGTTGATGGTGTTGATAAACTGCTGAGTACAATATTAATTGTTTAATAACGGAAACAAAGATGTCAAAGCTACATTAAACGAGACAATAGCCGATCTCAAATAGCTTGTGCAGCTGTGCACGAGACAGAAGAATCAATATTGCATTTAACAATGTATATTGCCCTCTTTTTTCCACACATTACGTCCATGATATTAAGACACTTTGCTGCTGCGAGTACAATTTGGATTTGATGGTATAAACATGAAACGAGGTCAGCCGGTGTGTAATAATGAATTGAAATAGATTTTGGGCTGGGCAAATGAACACGATGCACAATTGTTAAGATTGGATCCTATTATGATGGCGTTTATATACTTTTTACATGCAGTGTTGCAGTTTTGAAAGCATTCGTTGCAAAATGGACACTACGTATATACGCTCGTACACTCATACTTGTATATTTAAACTATTTTGATTTGAAAGACATTGCGATGGCACATAGGAACTTTTAAGATATTGAGTAAAGTTAATTATAGCCACATGTTGATAAAAGATTTTATTCATTTTGGAAAATACTGTTTGAAATAATTGTTCCTTATCATTCACTCAATAATGATAAATATTAAATTTAATTGATTATTACAAATATATAAAGCAGGTGAAGTAAGCAAAAAGAAACAGATGTGTAAGTCTAAAATTCAAATAAAAAGTTAAACAGAAACTTGTGTTATTCTTTTTTTTTCCTGTAAATATCATTTCAGGAGCTGATAATTCTGTAATTGAACTTAATGGATTGCCTTGGGAACTAATATCAGCAGATCTGTTAATCAACTTCAACCTCACTTTCGCAGATCCAAGGGTGAAGTTCAAATGGTTAGGCACTGGTAAGTTGTTTAAACGTCTGGATGTTGCCAAAAGCGCCTTTGTAACATACATGTGTTTGTGACCCCATAACAACAATAATCCATGGACGTCAAGTCAAGCTTAGATTATTTTTAAAAAGTATGTTCAGCTGTGCGACTGTGACAATTAAGACATAGCATTCGCATAGTTTATGACTTAATCTAATGATAAAAATATCAACGAGTGTTAATATTATCATGCTCGCGAGATGCTCGCTTAATATAATTGTAATCGTTTCGTTCCATACAATTTATAGAAAACCTACCCTTTGCCACACTATCTTCATATACTAATTTATTCTTGTTCATATCCAACCATTTGGTGTTAGACCAACTTATGTCTCGAAATTACTCTCAGCATTCCTATTTTCTAGCTTTATTAAAACAGAGTTAGATAACATATAACTATGTTTGATTGATTGTTGAGTTTTCGGTGTCATACACATATCAACATATCAACAATGCCGAGTGAGGAAATGTTCTTGATTTTTTCTTAATTAAAACTTTTCTTTTCATTTCAGAATGTCAAGCGTAAAACAGTTCTTGCGACAAGTTGTATAAAGGATTATGTTAGAAAAGTGATCACAGTGATAGTTAACATTGAGTAGTTTGATTTATATTTAGACAATATTAAAGAAATCATACGAATTTATATGTGTCTGCATATTTTTATATCCGTAGAACGCCTTAAATTTGCGTTGTCAACAATGACATGCAAGCACCTAGTTCGAAATTGAAAATAAATTTTATGATCTGCTTTTTTTCCCGAAAATACGAGAAGTTATGTATTTGCAGATACAATTGCCGCATCGGATGAAACGCCCTTATCACGCCTTGTTTCTTAGACTAGCGCCCAATTCCACATATTTGCGGGTCGTTTAGTCCCCAAGCTATTGCACTGGATTTTTGGCAACTTATTTTGAACAAACACACTAGACATCGCAAAATTAAGCGGACGTATTGACAGTCACGTTTCTTGGGCTATTTTCCCCTGTCTTAATATGTCGTCATATGAATACTCACTTGCTAACTTAATACGAAATCGGATAAAGAAATATGAGGTCATGATGGGCTACTGAATATGTAAAATACGTAGAATTATCTACAAGCAGACGCAGTCAAAATCGCCAAACCTGCAAAACGGCTAAAAAGCATCTGCCATACATGCATCTAGTGGTCTCATTGACTAGCCATCCCCCGTGCTTTATGGATTATTATAACAAGACCCGCAATTGTCCCAATTTAACATAGAAGAACCGAAAGTGTGTGTTATTATGCAATAAAATTACTGTTGACGTTCTATATTTAGACATGTGACGCAATCATTATATACATTGGACGTATCCACTAAAAATGCGACGCGCTCAAATGAGTACGTAAACAAACCAGGCTCAATTTAGCTTAATATCTACTGTATGGCAGCATTTTTTGTTAATGTCGAGAAAGAATCGAAATAGTATTTCCAAATCGGTGATTTTTTCGTTTGATAAAATCACTGTTTGTTTAAAGTCACAGTGGGTTTCAGTCATGAATTACGATAATCAAGTTCCTGTAGCGCAAATCGCATGCACATATGCCGCTTTCACACTATCAAAACTAACATATCATTCTTGCACGAAACCGGAACTTGTTTGCTCCTTCATATCAATTGCTTGCATTTATTGAGTATGTTTATTTCATTACTATATTGTATTAAAGTTAACTTACAGTAAGTTAAAATTAATTAAGATGACTTATAGCTATATATAGGTCCATAGAGTCGGGTGCAGATTTATTATCATTATTATTATTATTATTATCATTATTTATTTATTTATTTAATTATTTATTTATTTATATTAGTTATGTTAATTAGAATAATATTAATTAATTATTAGTAATAAATGTAAAACATATAATATTATGTTATTGTAACACATGTCAATACAAGCAAACAATTTTCTATCTTTAATTTTTCCAAAAGATTTATACATTCATTTTGTTACACCCTTTATTTTAAAGGTAGAACTACTATAAATCGCTAATCGACGAGGTGCTCCGAGTGTAATCTACCCTATTATACTCGGACCGTAACAAAATAAAATGGAATAAAATGCATAGATGTATCTGATTTTATACATTATAAATATCACAAAATCAATACCCTTTCATCGTTTAAGTAGTAGAAAAACTTTTAAGTTTAAAAAAGCACGGTCGATTGTCAAAAATTGAAATTCAAAGTCTTCGGGAAAAAATAAAGGTCAAGGTTCTTAATAATTATTCAACAAACATTGAAGACGTAATTCATAATTGTGCTGTATGATCATTTAAAATCATCAAAGGAAAGCAAGACAAACATACCAACTCGATCAAGGTCCCAGTTTTAACAGATCAAGATTTCCTTTATAACTGATATGTTTCATATAGACCATGCACATGTCGAGGTTATGAATAATAAGGGGACTTTCAAATACATAATGCAGAACAGATTTATACTTGCAATACCATTGTTCAATCTGAAAGAAATTTATCTCCTTTAAGACAGAGTTATCGTTATCAAAATAATAAGGTGTTGTTTGTCTTTAATATGACCTCGGAATTCAAAACGGTTATTCTTTACATGTCTCGTCGTCCATTGAACTATTAGGTCTATTAATACAAATCAAAACAATAGTTTTCCTACTGTTTCTGCATAAAGTGTGACACTTTTTTTATATAAACAAAAATCCGCGTTTAAATTTCTTCTTTCTTTCATAATATGAAAACATTCTCAGTTACAATTAAAGTACAAAATGTTCACAACATATTCCTAATAATTTATCACACATGTACGTATTGTTCATATTACTTCGTATATGTAGGTTATTGGTTGACTTAATTTGAACAGTTCTCTAAAAACTTCATCGGACGTTTTGTAAGAGGGGAGAATAGCTGCACAGTTGTGTTTCAGATGAATCAATGTCATCATAGTTGTTTTTGTTTTGTCCGAAGCATCGTATCATATTTGCAAACAAAAACACGACGCTGATAGTACCAAAGTATACCCCGTACACAGTAAACTGTAAGTAAAAATATATATCCTCTTTGATATTACGAAAAGCAATTGAATGATGATAACTTTAAACAAGAGGGTCACGAAGGCCCATATCTCACTCACTTGATTTTTAAGGCTCTTGATGACAAGGAACATTTAATATTGTTAACTATGAATGACAATCAGATTATATTGTCCTTATCTTAAACTGGTATCATAATGTTCATATTTGCATCTGATAAAGTGCAAATTTTATGTTAACAAGGGTTTTAGATATCAAAGTAAACTTCGCTGACAAGATTACTGCTTTTTGGGCACAAAGTGAGCGCTATATATTGAAACGTTTGTAATGTTAAACAAGAAAGCGCTAAGTAACATGTGAAATATTACATTTATAGTGTTGCCGAGATTTTTTCCATGTTTGTTATCTGTGGCCTAAATTTTGACCACAAATGAACATTCAAAGTTGAGCTTAAACTGCATAGTTACCTCTCTCGCCAATTTCCAGGATATGTGGGCTAACATTTTACCCCAGGAGTGTTACCATAATTTGGGCTATTTGATCTAGTTTTTGACCTAAAATACTAGTAACCCATATTCAAATTTGAGCTACAATTCATCATAACCACCCTTCTGACAAATTTACAGGCTATTTGGACTGAAACAATAGCTCATAGAGCGTTAACATGTATTTTGTTTTCCAGTTTAGCTGTGTGACTTGGTTTTTTTTACTCTAAATGATTAATATTCGAACTCGAGCTAGAAGCTATCTAAACAACCTTTCTGACCCATGACACGATAGTGAAATATTATTGCTAGAGTTTAATAAGTTTTTTTTATACATTTTTGGGCTGTATGACTTAATCTTTGACCACAGTTGACCCATAAAACATCAGAACACCATTTCGGACAAATGTCCAGAATATTTGGACCCGAACAGTAGTCACTGGAGTGTTATTTTTGGGATCTTTTGGCCCAGTTTATAACTCCAAGGTCGAAGCCGTGGACAAACATCTTGACCAAGTTTGTTGATAATTGAAATAAATGATTAACGAACTAAATAAAGACGGACGCCTGACGACGGACGGACGACAGACGACGATTATTAATGTACCAATCAAGTCATTCCACAGACAGTTGAACGAACTCAAATCGAACGCCGAGATCCGTTAAATGTTGGTTCAACTAAGATGCTACTCTATTGTCAGCATTACTCCAGTTGTATAGTCTTTCAGTGAGTTGTAATACAAAGTTTAAACGTATCTCTGTGATTATATTCCATATTTAATAATTATATTTCTATATAAATACAGTGATGCACTTAATTTAAGCGGATTTATGAATTAAAAAACGGTGACCGCTTAAATAATATGTCAAAATATTTTTTGTCGAACAACTGATACTAATTTTAATATTATCAATAAGCAAATTGGCGCCACACTTTTATTACATATCAAGAAAATAAAGCGCTTTCAAGTATAGCAAGAGCCATATGTGCAAGAAATGCTATATATGTTTTGAAAATGTTGCAAAATATTTATCTCTCTTTCATATGACAAATATAGAAAACTAGATATTGAAGGAAATAATTTTCTTGAAGACAGAACGGATGAGGGGACTTCAGTCATTAATGTAGCATATTAACTGCCGGGATGGCACCGTCTATATACCGCACAATTAAAAATATTATTTCTTTTTCTATTTATCATTCCATGATAAGTTCGTGTTTTCTATGGCATCCATAGAGTAACATTTAGCACACATGTTTCTATTTTTTCTAGCATGTATCCAGTAAAGACATAAAAATTGCAATAACAAAATGTAACCAAAAGATAAGTATGATTGTAACAAAAAATTTAATGCGTTTGTAACTAAAATTTTTGGGGTTTTCGTATATTTTTCCCTGTTTTTTTCAACCCCAAGCCCAAATTTCCCCTGCTCTATTCAGCCACCAAAAATGTAACCACCGCCCTCTTTTTCGGGAAGTGACAAAAACTTTATTACAGCCAAACACTACTGCATACAACTGTCTTTCTAAATGCAGCGTTACCTGTATACTAAAAGATATATAATTATGCATTTAAAATGAGAAATCTGCATACAATGCAAATGTTTGACTTGTTTTAGTTAAGATTTGTCTTATCGTTTTCGAACTACATACTTTAGCTTCAAACACTTAAGTAACAAAGATAGCTATCAGATTTCAGTTTACAGACATAACCTATATTTTTCTCCTTAGTTTCTCTCCTTTGGATTTCCATGACAAAACTAGTCTTTGGTTACTTTTCTACAACATTGCCTTTTAAAATTGGATAATGTCAAAAACAACTATATCAAAAACAACTATATAGCTTTTTATGAACTAATGTGTTAACTTACAAGTGACAATAGCACCATTTTTCATACAACCATTAAAACATTTTGAAGAAGCGTATTTTAACATCTGAAATACCACCAATCATTTTGATAAACGAAATGGAACATTGCATCTGCCACCGAATATGAAATATGCTCTAATACTTACGTTGCTATGGTTACTATTATAATGTGTGATGTCCGAAACAAGACGTACATAACATACGCTAGCCATATATTTTTATGCTCCATCATTAAAATCAGAAAAGCGGCATTACAAGCACACAAGACGGACATTACCATTTCTGATCGCGTCGACCATTTAACCGGTGCGCACAAAGTTAGGAAAATGGCAATAGTACCTGAAATATAAACCAGAGGGCCATGATGGCATTAGATCGCTCACCTGACTTATCAAACTCATCCAAACAATTACCTAGACAAGCATTCTGACCAAGTCTCATGACAGGTGAGTCAAAAATGTGACCACTACAGTGTTAACAAGGATTATCCATATTTGAGCAGTGCGACCTAGTATTTTACCCAGGTGACACATATTCAAACTTACCTCTAAATCATCAAAACAAACTTTCAGACCAATTTCCAGGATACTTGGATCAAAACAGTAGCAACTAGAGTGTTAACAAGATTTTTCTATTTTTAGCTATGGTGACCTAGTTTCACATGTGATTTCGAACTCATCCAAGCAATTACCTAGACAAGCATCCTGACGAAGTTTGATGATAATTGAGTCGAAAATGTGACCACTAGAATGTTAACAAGGTTTTTCCATATTTGGGCGGTGTGACCTAGTTTTTCATCCAAGATGACCCATGTTCGATCTTGACTTAGAAATCATCAAAACAAACTTTCAGACCAATTAACAGAATATTTGGATCACAACAGTAGCCACTAGAGTGTTAACAAGATTTTTCTATTTTTAGCTCCTGTGACCTAGTTTTTCATCCGAGATGTCCCATGTTTAATTTATTCCCAGCAATGACCTAGACAAGTTTCCTGACCAAGTTTGATGACAATTGAGTCAAAATTGTGACCACTAGAGTGTTAACAAGGTTTTTCTATTTTTAGCTCCTGTGACCTAGTTTTTCATCCGAGATGACCCATGTTCGAACTCATCCGAGCTATCACCTAGACAAGCATCTTGATCAAGTTTGATGATGACTGATGCAAAAATGTGACCGCTAGAGTGTTAACAAGGTTTTTCTATTTTTAGCTCCGGTGACCAACTTTTTCATCCGAGATGACCCATGTTCAAACTCATACGAGTTAACACCTAGACAAACATCTTGACCAAGTTTGATGATGACTGATGCAAAAATGTGACCGCTAGAGTGTTAACAAGGTTTTTCTATTTTTAGCTCCGGTGACCTACTTTTTCATCCGAGATGACCCATGTTCGAACTCATTCAAGCTATCAAATAGATACAATGTAAGCATCCTGACCAAGTTTGATGATGATTGATGCAAAAATGTGACCGCTAGAGTGTAAACAAGGTTTTTCTATTTATAGCTCCGGTGACCTAGTTTTTCATCCGAGATGACCCATATTCGAACTCATCTGAGCTATTATCTAAACAAGCATCCTGACAAAGTATGCTGATGATTGGGTCAAAAATGTGACCACTAGAGTGTTCACAAGGTTTTTCTATTTTTAGCTCCTGTGACCTAGTTTTTCATCAGAGATGACCCATATTCGAACTCATCCCAGCAATTGACTAGACAAACATTCTGACCAAGTTTGATGATGATTGGTTCAAAAATGTGACCACTAGAGTGTTCACAAGGTTTTTCTATTGATAGCTCCTGTGACCTACTTTTTCATCCGAGATGACCGAACTCATCCGAGCTATCACCTAGACAAACATCCTGACCAAGTTTGATGATGATTGGGTCAAAAATGTGACCTCTAGAGTGTTCACAAGGTTTTTCTATTTTTAGCTCTTGTGACCTAGTTTTTTCATCCGAGATGAGCCATGTTCGAACTCGTCCGAGCTTTCAACTAGATAAGCATCCTGACCAAGTTTGATGATGTTTGTGGCAAAAATGCGACCGCTAGAGTGTTCACAAGCAATTGTGGACGTACGACGGACGACGGACATTCACCGATCCTAAAAGCTCAGGTGAGCTAAAAAGAGGATCATAAACCTAAAACGTACCAATAAACTCCATATTAAAGTAATAATTAAATGCTTATTTAAATTGTCGACGTACGAAAAAAAAAACAACAAACATAATCGACTCAGTAAAAAAGATATATTAAGCAGATGTCTACAATAATTCGATTATGAAACATTACAATAAATAAACAGGGAATAAAAGAAATATATTGATAGACAGAAAAAAAATAAACAAACGTACAAAATTCCAAATTTCCATTCTATAACTAAATGGCAGAATCTGAAATCACTATTTCAAATGTGACATAAGAGTGCTTTTTCATTGAAGCGTACTAGAAATATAAGGATGATCATAATCTATATACAACGGGGCCTCCGTGGCCGAGTGGTTAATGTCCCTGACTTGAGATCACAGGTCCCTCACCGCTGTAGGTTCGATCCTCACTTGCGTCGAAATCTTTCATGGCTTACGGAAGGTCGGTGGTTCTACCCAGGTGCCCGCTCGTGCCTGAAACAATGCCCAAAGGGGCACCTGGGGTCTTCCTCCACCAATAAAGCTGGGAAAAATCGACGAAAAATCTCGGCGGGACGCTCTAGGATGGCCCGACGCCCATATGGGCTTTCCGGCGGCGACCTTAAATAAACTCATTAAAAAAATCTATATACAAACATACTCTGGTAAATTACTGAGCATAAAAATTATCAGAATAAAATTAAAATGAAACTCAATACACAATGACAATTTCAACCAAAATCTTCTTTTCACCTCAATATCACAAGTAAAGAATTAATTATTTACCAAACAGTGATGATATTGCCTCCACAGCTCCATTGTATATAAGGTCATGACATTCGGTGTCATCACCAATGATCGAACCCCAGTAGTTTTGGACGTAGTAATATATCCGAAAGTTTCCGCATGTAGCCAGTGCCCACCAAATTGACCAAACGAACACTCCTTCGTTTCTGTAAACGTACTTCAACCCCGTCCACATATATAAAAGTTTATATCTATAACCAGGTTCATTTGAACTGTGATGTAACTTATCTCCAGAGATCATGAGATTATCTTTTTCCATATAATCTTGATATCCAGAATCATTAAGATCAGATACATCAGTCTCCACCTCAGCGGTGTCAGATGGTGTTGGTCCTTTTGGTATTGAATATGACACTCTGTGAAATATCTCTGAGTGTTTAGTCCATGGTAAAAGAAAGGATATGAACAATGCACCACATACACCTATAAATGAAGACCAGTTCAGACCATAAAGGTCTGCTACACAAAATGAATAAAGACATTGCGTGGTTACAAACGAAAATAGTTTACCACAAATAGTCGAGGCTCGAAAATAGAGCGAAACTTTCTTTAGATGTTCTTTAGGTATTTCTATAAAAATATAGAAATAATAAACTAGTTCGCCAGCTGTAAAAATACCGTTTAAAACCTGTGCAAATCTCATCGCAACTTCACCCTCAGCCCACAACAAGAGAGCCCATGAGCCAACTGCAGCTGCATTTATAACGATTATGACGGGTTTGTACCGAAAAAAGTCTGCAAGCAGGAACACTGGTATGATCCAAACAAGAGATGAATACGTCCACCATGGGTATATCTCCTGCCGTATATCCTCAAATGTGAAATTTTTATTTTCTTCTAAATATAATGAAAGAAATGGTTCTGATGGACGCATTTCTTTAACAAAGCATAACGTAGAGAGACCGATTGTCAATTGTTTCCACGCCATCACGATTTATTGATATGTAACTATTAAATTAATTGAAACCACACAGATTATATCAATATATTACGTTTCACAACAGTAGGAAGTTGGTCAATATTTCAAATATATAATAACAGTGTAAGATAAAATACTTTTATCTGATATTGTTATATACTTGATAAACTACGGTTTAAAATGCCTTTATCTTATCACGTGATATAACAAAAATGTATTGTCATGATAGCAGCAAATATAGCATACACACACTTAATACAATGCATGTATATTATTGTGTTTGTATAAGACATGTAATGTTCGGTGTCTGAATGAAGTGAAACAGACGAAAATTAATTTCCCTTAGTTGCATGTACCCCGACAGGTGTCGTTTTTCGAGTCATGAGGTTAGCTGTTACCATTCGGCCTTGGGTATTTTACCACACCATATTTTTTATATATAATTTTTGAAATTTAGATTTACAGACAGGGTTGTTATATTTGTTAGATACGTTTAAATTTGATACAACAGCAATTGTATACATTTTATTGATGATATTTACTGTGAATTTATTTAAATGTTCAGAGGATTTGTACGAGGGTTATAAAATAAACGGTTAGTCGGACGTCATGCACCAACGGCTTATACAAAAAAAACCAAACAGTTTTTGTTTTTTGTCGATTTTAGTCTATGTAAAGTAATTTGGAGGTGATGTTGTTAAGGGAATGCAATACATCAGGATGATAAATTTAAATAACATCTTTTTTTCACAATTTTCACGTTCAGTAAGATAAAATTGAGTGACCTTATTTACCCCCTGTCTATCTCTACTATTTAACTGTCTCTTTTACCAAGTGCACCGTCATTTACGACATTTTAGATGACTGTGTAAGAAAAGAAACATGCACGTACGTGCGCGCAAAAAAAGTAATAAAAAATAAAAATAAATAAATAAAAATAAATAAATAATATAAACAAAGCATAATGCGAGGGCACAGAAGACTGCCAGTATTCACAAATATTATATTATAAACTAATAATAGTCATGACCTTCAAAAAGGCCTTAAGTAAGAAAATATAATTTCTATAAAAGACAAACTAAAGGCGGAACAGCTGGGCACATACAACGCAACGATTTGTTCACTAGAGTCATATAGAAAATAGAAAATATGTTAAACCTTAAACAAGATTTCAGATTTTAAGTCTAATTGAAACAAAATTTGCATAGAGGTTTTCGTTATCATAAAAATAGTTCGTTGATTAATCATGTTTTAGTGCATGTTTTTTTTTTTTAATTTAATTTTATTTTTTTATTTTTGTTTTTGTTTTGTTTTTGCCTTTGATAAATGTGAATTGCGATGACATTTTGTGGCATAAATGAATATATTTTAGTTTTAAATTATTCTAAAAACTTTATTGCGGTATTATCAATCTTTACTTTACATTTGTTTCGTATTAATGCGGGGTTTTCTTTGGATAAACACTATATAGCAAAGTTTACAACCTTCATCTGTCGACAATAATACTTCTTAGTTCATCTAGAAAAAGATAAAATTTTGATAAAAAACATAACAATGTATTTGTGTCATTGAAAAACACTTTAGTATGAAATGATGAAAATTTTATTGATTACGTGACGTTTTTATTTTATTTGTATGTAAGAGTATGTACTTTGTGACCGTGTGCATTGTGTACACGTCATTAAAGAATAAAATAATTTAAATTATCATTTAATATGCGGGATCTCATTAATATTTTTAACACTTTTTCAGTATTGAAAAAGGCATAGTTTTTAATTAATGTTTCAATGGACTTAGAAAATAAAAATATTAGACTAGACGTTGATCTAATTTAGCGAAAATAGGATATTTTATTAGAAAAATCATATAAAAAAGAATACTGTGATAATGTTAAGTCTTTGTTTAATTAAAAATATAAATATTATATACAGATTGTTAATGTCTCTTAAAATGGATTACCGTTTAAATAAGGACTGGTATACAGAATATATAACTATGTTTTATTTTATACACTCAGGCAAATCATTTTAACATTATTCAAGGACACTATTAATGCTCTATAGAACAAAATGTCTGGTCATATATATTTTTAAACTTCTAGTTGTTTGTTATATAAATCTATATATCGCAACTCAGGCTATAAGCTTATGTTTGATTAAAACACTTTATATGACCTGTATTTTTTTTGTAAAACCATAAAGTAGATAAAATGATAACGAAGTCAGGAAGTTGCAGTACGGGGAAGCTACTCTTACGCGCAAATCAAAATAATTCAGCACTGATTACATTTCTTTTTAAAAATAGATACACTGATAGATTCGGATACACTGTATTCAATTATAAATTGTTGCCCTCTACGGATTCAGGTATATTAGCGAGGGGAGTCAGGTTATTAGTGGTTTTGTACTTGAAATAAATGTTTAACTGTTTAGTGCATGTTGTTGTCATAAATCAAATGGGTCATTGGCAATGTACGCTGTTTAATCTGCATAAATCCTTTCATTAAAGTTCTTTTTTTACATTTATAATTGGAAGGTCTTATTTATAGCAATATAATACGCAATGCCCGAACCCAAGCAAAATGTCCGGGAGATTTTCGCTCGACATGGTTGTTTTGTTGTGTGTGAGTGTGTTGTTGTTGTTGTTGTCGTTTTTCTTTTTTTTCGGAAACAAACTCAAACCGAGCAATCCAATGTCATCTTACTTATGACCCGATTTCGTTTAAAAAAAAAACACTGGGAAGAAAAATTTATAAACAAGGCTGACCTTTACAACGATATGAGGAACTTTGAGTTGGCAAACTATAAGACGCTCTATATTCCAGTAGGAACGGTTAGATTGTTTAAAAAAGAAGCCATCATTTCAGGACTTCACTGTTACCTATTCCGATTCATTGTTTTATTGAGGAAGTGAAAAACTTTCAAACACACCCTCAATATAAGTCACTTGGTTGCTGTCACAGAATCAAGGTTGCAAGAGCACCACACAGGATATGCGTTGGTCAGGGCGTTTTTATTCTTCTGATTATACTCTTTTTGTAATTTTGGGTCCAAAATTCTATAGCCAGATTCGTTGTGAAAGCACTTTTAAAAGTCTGTGATTTTCCTTTCTACATAATTTGGCGCTAGTTGTTTGCCATGTTCATAAAGTCTATATGTCTATGTGGAGAAAAAATACTGCATGCATATCATTCAATTTTTGATATTTTGCAAAAACATTCAAGACTTTCATTAAATCAAAAAAGTTTTAGTGCTTGAAACAGAAATAAAGTAAAGTCATCAGAGCCCTGTACGTGATTTTTGTTTAAGATCGATTTTCATTTGCTGAACGACAATTTCTTCTGCATCTTGTTGTACAGCTTAAGAAACCTCCAAGATATGGTAATTTTGGTATACGTGCCAATTAAAAATAATTTTGGTACCATTTAATTGCAATTTCAAGGAACTACCTCGTCAGAAACAATTTCATTTAGAAATGAAGAATATTTCAGTCATTAGTTGGTGAATGAAATCATATCGCCTAAACCCGGCACAAAATAGACGTTAGAATGCACCGTGACATTTTTCGGCATAATAACGTCTAAAATAATATGGAGCCTACAGTAACATGCCTATTAAGTTGACTTTGTTGTAGGCGCCTATTACAGCAACTGCAATGTTTTAAAACCCCTTAATGACTTTTTTTAACATCTTTGAAACAAAGTCAGCGCAACACCGTTTGAGACATGCAGTTAGTCGTACAACGACTCCATTTATATATCCGTATATTCGTATTAACAAATAAATGTAACGTGAGAATGATAAAATACAACTCAATATATAAACAAAAAATCGACTTTATTAGTTTTTGATGGAAACAGCCAAGCTAAAGTAATTAAAGTATAAGAACAGAACAGAACAGATACTTTATTAAGATTTGTACATTGTACATCATCTATATATTTACAAGCATAACGTCAATATAATGGTAATAGCAATCATGACATTTTCAAAATTCTTAATCTTAATTTATCTAGTAACAAGAAAATGAAATAATAAATATGTATACTATAAATTAAAAAAGTAAAGACATACAAACAGGAGAATGAGCAATAATGATGTTTAACGCTCAACATTTAACAGTGTGTTTCTCAAAGCAAGTGCTTCTTTAACAAATTTGGATAACTGATTTATTCATATTTACTATTTGAGTTCAATAATTGTAAAAATTTATAAACTGATGGGTTTCTGGTATATTTAATTTTCAAATATTTTTTTCTTAACTCTGTATAACAACGACATATACAAACAAAATGAAATTCATCTTCAATGTCTGAGGCATAACAACATAAACAATATCTTTCCTCTCTAACAATTCTATTTCTAGAATATCTGCCAGTTTGTATTCTCAAAGACAAAGTACTCATTCTTAATCTACAGAAGTAAAATCTAAAACATCTTGGTAAGATATCCAAATAAAGTTCATACTCAAAACTACATTTAACATTTTTGTACATATACAAATGAATACAGAACTATTATCTAAGGTAGCATACCATTCCTGTTTAAAAGAATCAATAACGCGACTTCTAAATTCAAATAAAAATATTTTTTTGTCAGTAATATGAACATTATCAAATACATATGAAAATCCATAATCATTCAAAAGCCTTTTTACATTTGAAACCCAGTTTTTATGACCATTGTTTCTATCATCTAAAGCTTGATTATATACTGTCTTAAGGATTATGTTATCAGTTTCTACAATTTTTAACCAGTATTTTATTATCCTTACAAACCTATGAATATATAAGGGATATCTTCCCAGCTCGCCGTATACACTAGCATTACAGGTGTTAGGTTGAACTCTTAATAACCATTTACAAAATTTTAAATGTATTCTTTCTAGCTCTTTAGACTTAGTATATCCCCAGATTTCACATGAATAATTTAATATCGATGAAACAAATGAGTCAAATAACTGACATAATGTTCTGGGAGAAAGGTCAAATTCTTTCAATTTACAAAGAAGTACATTCATTGCCTTCAAAGCTTTACCACTCAGATATTCCTGATTTAATGTAAAATTGCCCGTATAATTAAAAACTGTCCCAAGATAAAAAAAATCATTAACTACTTTAATATTTTGGCCATTATAGTTCCATTGCTCAGTTGGTAAAATACGACCTCTTTTTCGAAATACCATTATTTTAGTTTTTGTTGTATTTACTTTAAGGCCACAGTTGTTACAATATAAATACAAAAGCTCTAATAGTTCCTGTATTTCCTCAAGGCTTTTGCCTATAATTGCCATATCATCTGCAAAAAGTAAAAGTATTAAAACAGTATCATCTAGTATTAAACCTGAGTCGGGATTGTTTTGAAGTTACAATTCGATGTCTTCTACAAAAATTGAAAATAGTAGAGGGAACATTACCTCCCCTTGACGAAGACCAACAGCATATTGGAAATATTCAGAATAACTTGAACAAAGTTTAACACAAGACCTAATTTTCTGGTACATATCACGAACAATTCTCAATATTAGGGATGGTAACGAATAACCGGTTAACCGAGTACTCGATCGAACGTCCGAATATCGGTTAACAAAATTGATATACGATTACTCGGAAAAAATGTATAATTTCTATTTTATTTGCTATTTAGACAGTTTGGTGTATCCAATTAGTTAAAAAATTCGCACACCTAATTCTAAATAGAACACTAACAAGACACAAACCTAATTTTCTGGTACATATCACGAACAATTCTCAATAATCAATATATATACATTTTTAACCATAAACCATTTCTATCAATAGAATCAAAACACTTCATCATATCAACAAATATACATGTAACATATAATCTTTTATTTTCATTTAAATATTTTTCAACTAATGACATAAGTACAAATATAGCATCTACAGTAGACCTTCCTTTACGGACTCCGAATTGAGCATCCGAAATAGTGTTATATTCGTTACAAAATTTCTCAATTCGATTATTAATAACAGTAGTAAACAATTTTGACATACAACTAACAAGAGTAATACCTCTGTAATTATTTACGTCATCGTGACAACCTTTTTTATGTTCTCGGTGAAATAACCCGAATCTAAAATACCATTAAATAAATCACAGATATGAGCCGATAAAATATCTATACTTTCAATAAAATACTCGTTTAATAAGCAGTCGCTACCATACGCTTTGTTACGCTTTAGTGATTTTACAGCAGTTAAAATTTCACAAACTGTAATTGGTTGGTCTAATTCTGGAAAAAATTCATTTGACCTCATAAAATCATTATTATGACAAAACTGATTAGCCTCCTCATTGCAACAAGCAAATAATTCGTAACTTATATTAGAAAAATATTCTTTAAATTGTTCAACTGTAATATTTTTTCCAAAATTGTTCGATTTCTTTTTAAAATATTTCCAAAAATCTCTAGGTTTACCTTTCTTTTAATTTTCTATCTCAGACATTTTCTTTCTGTAATGTAAGCTTTTCTTTTTTCTAACAATACTTTTATACTTTTGAGATATTAAACAACCTTAAAGATTCTAAATACTTATTACGTGCATTCCTACATTCTACATCAAACCAATCAGCATGCTTAATACAACTTTCTTCTTCAAAACAATGAACATTTTAAAACTGACATGTTTTTGAAAATAATGGGTCACTAACATTTCGTAATACATCTGTAAAACTATAAAGTGCATTATTGACAGACTGTCGACTGTTATTGTCTAAATCATTAACAATATTATTAAATAATGGTAAGTTAGCTATGACTCCTGATCTAAACTGTTGTTTATATACATCATTCCATTTGTATTTCATTTCTGTAAATATAATATCTTTATCAGGTGTGTATAAGACGTGACGTACAACGTAACAAGTGATAACACATAGTGTCCGGACGAAAGAAAAAAGTCAAAACGCGTTAAAATAATATAATGTTAATCTTTTAAAATATCTAGAATCATATAGTATGCTAAAAGATGTTTGAACATGATTTTTGAATTGCATTTTTTCATTGTGTAGTGTATGGTGTCAATTTAATTGTTTCTCTCTGTTTTTTGGATTTTTAATAAACTAATAAATTGTACATGGAAATCACCAAAACCCTATTATAATAACTAGGCAAATTAAATATAAAACGATACATAAAAATATATAAATAACCATTAGCCAAACCAAATTGTTAAATTTGGGATTTTAATTACAATGTTCTTTAAAATGTTTAAGAATTACTAATTAAAAATTTACAGAATCTGAATAAACATCTTTTGAAACAAAAAAACCAGTGTCAACATAATTTAAGCATCATGCCCATGATATAAAATATGAGTTACAGGGTATTTAATGTTTTCGTTAGTTGGTCGCTAAGTTATTTCTAAGTCAAGTTCTTTTTTTTTTTTGATTTTCTTTTTTTTTAAAGTAAGTCATTCTCAAATTACCCGAAAAAATATTTGTAAACTAACAAAATGCAACTTTCTTTTTAACAAGAAATTGTACAGTCAGACAAAGCAACAAAACTTGATAACATTTACAAATTTAAGCAATGTGTATGTATACAATTACAATACAATATATGTTTTGAAGGAAAAAAGTATTGTAGAAAGAGTGTATTTAAGCTGCAGCTTCAATTTTAAAAACATAATATACATTGTTTAATCACTATAATTATACACTTCTATAAGACACAACAATTGTTAGTATTGTTCAATTATAACGTTTACATAAACAAGTTAATTGTGTACAAATGTCAGAATAATTCTACTTAGATAAAATAAAGAACTTTTACAGTAAACTGTTCTAAATTATAATCTGAATATGTATGAATTGTATAACGTTTTCGTTTCCGCCTCATTAAAATTTAAGCTCAATCAACATGAAGTTCACTACAAACAATTTTGAATAAAGTTTTCATCGTACCAAATATTTTTTGTTTGAAAAAAATAATTTATATCACTGTTTTGGTCATAGTTTTCACACCCTGAGAAGCAGATTATAAAATTAAGATACACTGAATACAGTATGTTGTTTTTTGTTGTTGTTGTTTTAGATCACTTTACCGCCTCCGTGGTCGAGTGGTTAGAGTCGATGACTTCTAATCCAGTTACCTCTCTGGCGTGGGTTCGATCCCCGGGAAATGCTTTGGTAGTTTAGCGCGGAGGAAGGTTGTCTAGTACTGGTGTAACTCTCCAGGAACGATGGTTAGGAAACTACCCGCCTATATGACTGAAATACTGTTGGAAAAAGGCGTAAAATGAAACAAACAAACAAACAGATCACTTTATCCATATTTATGTTCATCATTTACGTAACAAGCAAGAAATATTGGTTTGTTTTTTTTTTTTTTTTTTTTTTTTTTTTTTTTTTTTTTTTATATCAAGTGTCACAATGAAATTATATACAATATAAAAATTCTATTTTACAACGAATATAACAAAATATGAAATAATGTCAACTGGTATACATTTTGTATAACATAATGATTAGCTCCTGTATATAAAATGTAGTTAGCATACATGTTTTTTTAGATTTTTGCTAGTTTTTGCTAATTTTTAAGAATTAACAATTTAAAAATTTACAGAATCTGAATAAACACCTTTTGAAACAAAAAAAGCAGTGTAAACATAATGAATTCAGTCATTTACGTATAACGTATGCTAGAGTGACATAACGACACCTTTCAGAATGATTCTAAAGAATTAAATTAATTGAACCATTTCATGATCACAGCAAAAAGTTGATAGTGAAATAAACTGTGGGTCACCGAACTCGTTTTTCAGTTATCATCTTATGATTTTTCCTTTAAAAAAACTTCTTTTTATAGCAGACAATTCACAATTTAGGTTTAAAATACCTTATTATTCTGCATTTCATGTAAAGTGTCAAGTATGTGTGCGTCATTGCAAACAATTGTTATGGATAGTTTTTTTTTTAATTTCTCTTCCATTTTGTAAGCTAAGTATATCTATTTTCTTCTTTAAATATAGCCTATTTCTAAACAATAGTTTTGTCCCTGCTCTTGAACAGATAATTCGAATATTAGGTCGGTTATCCTCCCAATCCAATCTTTCTTTCAATTAAAAAATTGTTCTGCTTATATTTTTATAAAATGTTTCTAGTATGTTTTTTTTTTCAATCTCCTTTATGACAATATGTTTCCCTAGCAACGGCTATTAATTCAGTAACTAAGTCAAGTTTTTTTTTCGGTCCACTTTTTAAATGATAATTATGTATTTTACATAATTATTGTTTTATTATTATTATTATTTTTATTATTATTATTATATAAGTGTATATCTGGCAAGACCTGTTGATTGTGATCAATTATAATTCCATGAATATGCACCAATGAACCACACACTCTGAAAATAGCGGGGGGGGGGGGGGGGCATTGACTTTAAACCAAGACGACCTCTGGTACAATATTCGCCCTGCGGAGGATACTCAGATAATAACATTCATGCCTTATTCCCCGGAACAGCGCAAACGTCAAAAGACGATTCTTTTTAACCCGCACCCCCCGGGGCGAGAGAGGTGGTTAAAAATGACTAATGTATTACAATAATGCACAATGAAAGATCTAAATAGGTTCTTATTATCCCACTGGTTTAGAAAGAAATGCTTGAAGGATTTTTATGAAACTTGGATCAATTGTTAAGCACACACAGATAATGTGCAGAACTTATATGCCAGGTGTGCCTGTTTAAGGGTGGGTCACACATACAGGTTAAAGAATTGTGACTTGGGTTTCATGCCCGCTCCTTATCTCCTAAACCCCATGAAGGATTTTCATGCACCTTGAGTCAAACGTTAACCACATCAAGACCATATGCAGAACCTTTCCTTGCGTCACCGCGGACTATATATATATTATATATATACTAAAAACTGTTTGTTATTTTTTATGCCTTCGAAGATGAAAATTTTGGTATTTGCAAAAGGCGTTTGCAAATGGGGTACTGTAATTTACAGATGGCGATGTGTCTGAAAATGGTGTTTTACAAATGGCGTAACTATCCAAACCTCTACTTTGCAAATAGCGTCATACTTACATATGTACGAAAAAATAAAATGAAATATGTATGCAAAACTAAAATAAAATATGTATTCAAACCTAAAAAAACAAACAAAGACATCTTTTAATAACGAATAACGAATGTATTTGTTTTACTTCAGCCGAAAAAAATATTTAGGTACAATTATGATTAAAAAATATGTTTAACAAATTTAAAAATGCACACTAACGTTCCATTATTACAAAATAGCAAAAAAATGCCAACTGGTAAACAATTTGTATTATCGGTTTCTAAAAACATAATAATTAGTTCATGTATATAAAGTATAGTTAGTTTACATGTTTTTATCTTCATTATGCATGTAAGACCGTTCTATGTATGCATAATATTTTGTTCGAGGTCTTTATCCGAAGTTTAACGGAAAGGATAAATACGGTGCGACTTTAATTTACTTTTTATCCACTTTGGAGTGATCCATGATTTTTCCGACTACCCATCCAAATCCTGCTCCAAGAGCAGCCCAAGCCAGAGCTCCTGCACCTGTTGTACCCAATGCCTAAAACAAAACAAACAAAAACAAGCAAACAGAATATAAACATATAGTGTTGTGGTAAGCATCCTTGACTGGCCATCCAGAGACCCGTCATTTCGAAAGAAAACCACGCTTTAGACTCTTTAAAAAGTATCTTCAAATATGTTGTATGGTTGATTTTAAACATAATAGCTTATTCTAGGTTCCGTAAATTGTACAGTTGGCAAACAAGACCGTAAACGTTTAACAAAACCATATCAAAACTAAGTATTTCTTATTTGTACTAACGGATCGGAAACTATGACATTTGATCATTTGTCATCCACAAACTACATGTATTTCTGTTTGAATACATGCCTAAGAGAAATATCTTTTTCCTTATTTATTTTTGCTAAAAACTTAATGCATTAACAAATAAAGCAACTGCAATACAAAGTGGCTAAACATGTAGATAAAGTAATCAAAATAAATCTTTATATTTTGTAACTGTTAAATATGAATATGAAGCAAATAACAACCAAAAATCAACTTCTTTTGCATTTTCTGACAATAATTAAAAAGGAATTATCTATGATGAATATGGCACGGTATTGCATTGTTCACTCACAATGTTGGGTAAATTTGTGTAGGCAACCGAATAGCTCAGTCTGTAGTGCCTCCCTACGCAGTCCGGGTTCAAACTGCATTTTTATCATCCTTTGAATGGCACGGTATTGAACTGTCCTATCACTTTTAAGGGAAGAAGATGTGTAAGCGGTCGAATAGGTCTGACGATACTGTCGTTATTCCGGGGCTTCCAGATTCGAGTTCTGGTCAGACTTTACCTTTTTAACCGTGTTTGCTACAAATTCCGGTAAATTCTTTTAAAACAAGACATCCGATCATATAGGTACATTTTGTACGAAAGTACAATGTTTATTTATTAAGGATTAACATATTACCTGACTCGAAATCCCATCTGATAGATCCTGTAATATAGAAAAAGAGCGTCCAAGTACACAGTTTTGACTAACTGTCGATTCTTCTATCTAGCACATGGTCTGTTAAATGACATTGTAGAACATCGTTGTAAAAATTGAATCAATCTTTGTAAGCTTCCATAACTTTAACAGGTCAAAGTTTTAAGTAATAATTTTGGTTAAAAAAGATATCTTCACATTAGAAACTAAAATAAAGTACAAAATCCTCTTAAGGATATACTTAATAAAAAAACGTAACGTACTTAAGGTATCTGTTCCCAGTGGCATAAAATGTTGCTAAATTAATGTTTGAATAAAAGAAACAACAATATATTCTGATTCTATAAAGCGACACAGAAATACCTTATTATTCATTCTCGTTGCCAGCAGACACAAATTAATATTGCCAAAATATTGATGTTTACATGATTGTGATACATAAGTGAGAGGTTGTTTTGTGAAAGTATTCTAAATAGTCTGAAAAATTCCAACAAAGTAAACATATCCTATCAAATAAATACATTTTGTACAAAGGTAGCATATATATTTATTAAGGCTTACCTTAATCGAAATGTCGTCTGATGTATCCTGTAATATAGAAAAAGGTCGACAAGTTACACAGATTTGAGCAAATGTCGATTCTACTATCAAATATGATATAAAGGAGAGACATTGTTTTGACTATATGAATTTTAAGCCAACTTTTAACGAACTGATCTTCAATTCACACAGCAAAGAAGCCCAGCTAAACAGTAAAAGCATACTTTGGTGTATATTTAACCTTCCTAATATATTTACAAAATTAAAGGCATATAGCTACAAAGGCCCTCCCTGACAATCTAAAAAACACATATTTCAATTGGCAGAATCTTAGTATTAAACGGTAATAACTTAATTTTGATATCAAGTTAAACTTTTTTCAAAACCAGCAAAAGGTTATTGAATGTCCATAACACTTAATCACGCAAAACTTTAACGGCATTAAGCAGAATTTGCTATTTTATCAACTTTTTATATAAACTTAAGACCCCATTTTATTGACTATTAGTGAACAGCACCAACTTCAGCTTGTGATCTAACAGGGTCTGCAGATATCAAAACTATGTCCATAAAGAACAAAAAGTGCATTATACTTATTTACTTGTGTACATGCATTTGTGATAGAAACATACATTCAAATATGTATAAAATAAATCTACTTAGCTGTCATTTTCACCATACCTTTTCTATGGTTGTTTTCTTAGTTTCAAGTGCTTTCAAAATACTTTTCAGCTGTACATCATCCTTTAAAGTTCCTTCAACATTTATTTCAAATTCCAAGGCCAATGTTTGCAAACAAAGTGCTTGTGTTATCATGATTTTGTCTTCAGGGGAAAAACAAAGCGTAATGATTTCCAAACTTTTCAGCTATATGTAAAATAAAATGAATGGTATAGATTTATAAAACTAAATTTTATGAGAATGTTGTTTTTTTAATATCACGGTCAAAATCAATCGGCAATGCCTATTGTTTGGAACTAAGTCTCACCGGTGCCATGTTTATTAGATCACAAAAAGTTTAAATATCTAAGCGTTAATTGCACATTTTATATGTCTCACAATTTATATATATATAAACAATATATATAATATATATATATATATATATATATATATATATATATTATATATATATATATATTTATCACATTAAATGCGGCGCGGAGTGTAATAAAGCCATTTAATAAAAACGATATTACACTAGTGTAATAACACTTTGACATGACGTCATTTGCGCTATATAGAAACATAGCGTTAAAGTTGCGCGCGCTAATGTTAGCGTTACACTGTATATATATATATATATATATATATATATATATAGAGAGAGAGAGAGAGAGAGAGAGAGAGAGAGAGAGAGAGAGAGAGAGAGAGAGGATATTGAATGAGTGTAGTTTAATACTAAATTTATTGAACGAGTTGAATAAAATCATATTATGCGAGCCTTTGTCGAGCATACTATTGTTTTATTTAACGAGTTCAATAAATTTTGTAACATAATAAAAAATAAGAACAATAAACTGTTTAAAAGAGTAATTTTTCAATGACGCGTTTAAAGTGTAACGCTAACATTAGCGCGCTTTAACGCTATATTTCTATATAGCGCAAATGACGTCACGTCAAAGTGTTATTACACTAGTGTTATATCGTTTTTATTAAATGGCTTTATTACACTCTTGCGCCGCGATTTATGTGATAAAAATATGTAAGCAGTAACGAGTTCTTTATAACCTTTGAAAGCTCTACAATAGCTTTTTGGCAATACACATCATTTAATTGTTCCATCTGCAATAGCGTTTCCATACGACGGAAACAAATATCTAAAGCCTCGTCATTAATGCGTTGATCAGCAGAGTGCATCAAAAAGTTTCTCACTTCAAGTAACTGAAATAATAATAAACGTATAATAACACTAGTGCTACATTTTACTTCCTTCATGCATTTTATTGCAGTGCTGTGCACGCGACTGCTTTAAAAGGCATGGTAGAACCTTGAAAATGAATGTAGCAATCAGATTATAGAAAGAAACGAAATAAATTATAAATGCAATTTTCTTCCAACAATAAAAATTTGTGGGGCTACATGTAGTCATAAACTGATTGAAAATTATATATATCATCAAACGTGTCTACATTTGCCTAATTTACAGCTAGATAAAAAGGCTAATATTAACTTTAAGAGCACAAAACAAATGAATAACAATTTTATATTTGATAATAGCATCAGACATGTTTTGCTGTTTTCAAACTCACTGCCGAAAAATTGATATACTGTAACAGCTCTTTGTGTCTAAGTAATATTTTTTAAATCAAGAGGTTGTTGTTTATTTTTTCAAATTTTGTTATTATTTCGTTGATTTTGATTCTGTAATTCAATGTTTATGGGGAAAAAACGTTCAAAATCTGGTTTTCTATTTTGAAAACAGTTATAACACCTATATATATTTACATAGACTTACATCAGTATACACCTCGTCACTTGACTCATCTTTCAATTTGAATAACTTGCAATTTCTCATCATCTTGAAAATTGATGCTGCATCTGTATTTTCGGGATCTGAGTTAGGAATATCGTGTCTCTCATTTCCGCAAAACATGTACATGTTCGCAATCTGCCAATAGTAATCGTCTATAGGCCCCGACCTTGTTTCATCAAATAAAGGTATTCCTTGTCGGTTACGTTCAAATGGACAATCCTCCATTTTGCATGTGTTACATATCCCACTGAATTTTTCTACATACTTCTGTTTTAATACATTTTTACCCATTTGAAGCAGTGGTGTTTTATTTTCTTTTGTACTTTGTTTGTCTGTCTGTACAACTGGGTTCCATACTATTCTTTTCGACTCGTTCGATTGTAACAAACGTAAACGATCAAAGATGGATTGGCATAGGCGACATGTACATTTTATTTTCCACCGTTTTCTGCCTGTTGAATCTTTTTTGTACTGCAACAGTATAGAGGCGTGATCTATGTCTTTCAAAAAATCCGGTAAATGCGAAATTTGTTCTTGGTCCCAAGAATATAACTCATTCTTCCAAGTTGTAATGATATGGTTACAAAGAGCAATCTTTGTAACACCTAAGCCTGTAACACTTTTAGTCCAATTCACAAATTCACTCTGTGGTGTTGTCATTTTTTCGCATACACTTCGAAAACGGAGTCCCTGTAAAAAGAAGCAGAACTCTTGATGAACATGACTGTGTTTAGGAGCATAAAACACGAATATCATCGTTGTGTCCAATTATACATCATTAGCCACGAAAATGTTAATTTTTGAAAAGATTAAAAATATAATGGTGTTACATTCATTATGCACTGCCTTAAGAATGAAGAATTATTTTCACTACCTGCCGATTTGTAACACACACATAACCATTCAATTATTAAACTGGATTGTTATCAAATTAGTTATGAAAGAAAAACCATAAGAAGAGTTATCGAATATTTACGACAATTCTCATTTAAGTATTCAAAATGCTCCATTTCATAAAAATTATTAAGGTATCCTGTTTGTGTGCGTAACAGCATAAAGAAAACTAAGGATAGTACAAACATGAAAACCGTCGGAAATGAATCGGTAGGACATACTTAGACCATATCACGTCTTATTTTAGTATCGCGATCTTTATTTTTAAGATTCAACAATATAATACAAGAAAGTAAATCTGAAACACACACACACACGCACAAACGCACGCACGCACGCATATATATCAAAAAGTATTATAAGAAACAAAATATACCAACCTTAGTGAGCGAAATTCAATTCCAAAGTGAAAAGTATTTTTAATAAAGACAGGTTATAAGGTAACCACGCAATAGTTTAAATAAAGCTGTGTCAATAAATAAACTCGAGATTTTGTTTTGTTGTTAATTGAAGCAAAACCAAATAAACACCCAAAAAACCCAAAACAGGAATTGGGTAGTAATTTGCTTTCATATAGCTATTGTGTATCGTGACTTGCTTGAAACGAATTTCATGAAATGTCATGATAACCCTAATTCGTTTCCTGTTGACCTACTGAATAACGAGGAGAGAAGCATAGTATGGTGGCATGAATGGGACATTAGAAATATTTTTTAATTACTAATTTGAAGTGAACGTGTTAATTTTGCGTTCGCTCGTGTAAGTGTTGCGCTTAAACGTCGCCCACGTGAGAACTTATACAAAATAAAATTAATGCATTTATTAGTTTGACGTGCGCATGTGTATATATAAATACATACACGTTATACTAATAAATGCACGTGGTGTAAACCTTACATGTGTCAACTATCACGTGTGGACGTATTGAAAAATACTTTGATTGACAATGCATGCATGCCTATTAGTTCTTAAGGCGCATCTGGTGACTAATACGTGCGCAAGTGATAATTACGTATGCACGTTGTAGTTGAAACCTTTGCAAGCGCTAATTAACACTCACGGACGCTTTTGATATTATGTGCGTATGTCACAGTTAACACGTGCACAGGTATTTGTGCGTACTTCGTCCAATTTCCAATTCCAACTAAATCCCGCCCATCAAGCAAAGATTATGACAAACTGCATGTATATCGTGTCATCAGAAACAAAATAAATGTTTTGAATGGTAAATATATGAATAAAAGTATTTCGGTTATATTTATTCTATGTAATGATCACTTCGACCTTTGGAAGGTCACTTTAGTAAACTCTGTAAAGTACAATGTAATTGAGTGATATTGTCATAATCTTTACTTGATGAGCGGGATTTTCCGAATATCAATCAGGGTTGAACCGTTTGCTGATGTTGTAAGAACTCGTGGTTCAATCATTTTGCTACTTTTGTGTAAATATTATGAAAATAATATCATCATGAGTTATTAAGTGGTGCGCACGAGATAATTAAGTGGTGCGCACGAGATACTATGTCGTGGTCACGACAAAATATCTCGTGCGCACCACTTAATTACTCGTGGCTATGACATAGTATCTCGTGCGCACCACTTAATTATCTCGTATGCACCACTTAATAACTCGTGGTCGCGACAGTATCGCGTGCGCACCACTTAATTATCTCGTGCGCACCACTTAATAACTCGTGGCCATGACATCGTATCTCGTGCGCACCACTTTATTATCTCGTGCGCACCACTTAATAACTCGTGGCCACGACAAAGTATCTCGTGCGTACCACTAAATAACTCGTGACCACGACATAGTATCTCGTCCGCACCACTTAATAACTCGTGGCCACGACATAGTATCTTGCGTGCACCACTGAATAACTCGTGGCCACGATTTAGTATTTCTCGCGCACCACTTAATAACTCGTGGCCACGACATATATCTCGTGTACACGCGATATATGAAATCAAACATATTTCACCTCTTTGCCATTGTCGAAACTCGGCCAAAGTCAACCTGTTTTTAATTGTATTAGTTACCAAATTACTTATTTTACTTAGGTTATTCATGAGTAGGAATGTAAACTGAGCGATTGTTAATAATTATCGTAATTGCGTGTGCAAATTCTTAATTTTACTACAATTGATATAGCATTAAATGGTTAGATCTCGGGCACACATATAATATCATGAACACTGAACATAATCTACTGAGAGTACCAGAGTTTTTATTTACATTGTGTCCCATGGTATTTTCATGCACATGCGTTTCCAAGATCGTTATTTGTTGCCTCGCCATTTTAGATGGAACTTACAAAATGTTATTTATATCAGATTTATTACTGAGGATAAATACATTGTCATCTGTTGTAAAATGTTAAATGGGAGATCCAAGATCGTTATTGGTTGCCTCGCCATTTTAGATGGAACTTACAAAATGTCATTTATATCAGATTTATTACTGAGGATAAATACATTGTCATCTGTTGTAAAATGTTAAATGGGAGGAAGCACGAATAATTGAGCTCAAATATCCGAGAAATTTTATTAAATACTTTGTTTTCGAAACTCCTTTAGATTCATTAGGAATTTAGACTAATATACGTTTCAGAAAGATCCTTTAGATTATTTTACTAATTTGAGAATGTCCAATTAGATTCTCTGATTTCAGTCCATTATGTTAAACTGATCAATGGACATCCTACCTTTATTCAGTTCTTCCGCATATATTTTACAGGAAGTTAATACATTTCAGACATACTTTGTCCGAACAACTCACAACCTGTCTTTATCTTATTTTATAATCGTGAACTTTAAAATATAGTTTATCTTGGTAATGAAAGGGTGGAGATATCATGAAATGGCAATAATAGAAGAAACAGATGCATCGTTTAGCAGACACATTAATTAGCACTGAAGCTCGTTAAACATGACCAAGATGTACCTGCATTGGGACGGTGAATTTGTTTACAGTCTATTCACACGGCAAATATTTATTTGAACTTTCTTTGAAATACAAAACATTTGGTCAAACTGACGTCCATATTATATAAGTCAGATGTCATAATTAAGTTCGATTCCCAAAAATCAACAATCTTAATCTTATTAAAATATAGCGATAGTTGGCGTCCGTGGTCAGGTGGTTTTGATCGATAACTTCAAACCACTTGCCCCTGACCGCTGTTGGTCCAAATCCCGCAAAATTGAGCTTTGGATTATTTCATATAATGAAGCTATCCGACAAGCTGACGGAATGTCGGTTGTTCTACTCGGATTTCCCTTCGTGCATGAAATATATTTAATGCACGGAGGGGCACCACAGGTCTTCCTCTATCAGTAAATCAGTTAAGCTTGAAAGTCGCCATATGACCTCTTCTGTGTTGGAGCAACGTTAAACCCAACTAAAAATAGAAAAAATGGTGATATTGCAAACATTGCTGCAGATTAAATTTGTTTTCAAAACAAGATGGGTTAACATGATATGTTGTTATTTTATACGACTTCATTGTATAAACAGTATCCTGTGTTACTATCTATAGAAAAACAAATAGCTTTCATTACGTGTTCTAGGTTACGGAAACATTATAACACTGTGAGATTGTAATATATATGTTTATCATTTAGTAAACAGAATATGTATATGTAAAATAGCAATATTACGTACGTCCTTGAACCGGTTTATCACGAGCAAAAGAAACACCTTTGATGGACTTCTTTATTTTTTCATTATTACTATTAAATTATTATTATTATTATTATTATTATTATTATTATTATTATTATTATTATTATTATTATTGTTGTTGTTGTTGTTCTTGTTGTTGTTCTTGTTATTATTGATGACATTGATTTTAATCGTAGTATGCAAACATGTTATGTATTATGATACATGTATTTAAAACTAAGTTGTGTAAGGGGGGACAGATCTGTAATAATATTGATTTTTCTGAAATATAAATGAACTACCTCCCTTGCTGCAATGCTTGTTCGCATCATCATGTTTGTATTCTGTATTTCTTTTTTAAATAAAGACTCCTTGTATGATAAAATTTATTAAAATTAGATTTTTAAAATGTTCTACAATATCAAATAGAAGTTTCAAAGATTTTGTATGAAGGTCAACATACTTATGTATTTACATTGTTCACTTTAATCACGAATTATTTCAAAATTAGCGCTAAGTTTCAAATTTGCCAATTTTAAAGAAGTAAAACAATGTTTCGTGTTTTAGGCATAATGTGCCTTTAATGTGTTCGTGTAAACATGTTGAAACAGTCTGTTCCAAACTGAAGTGTGTTCAGTATAATACTACACAATAGGCTTCGTACAGTATAAAACTTAGTCAGACTGCAAGTGTGTACAAGCTGACCCTGGCTCTAAACTGGTGGCTTAAGCTTATTAATTTTAGTTCCATAAGATTTCAGGTTCACATTATTCGTTAAGGTTAGGGCTTATTTTAATGTATTAACATTTACTCGTATATACACGACCAGAATAAAACAGCTGCATTCAGCATTAGTGTAAAAAAGGATTCTGTCATTTATCAGTTAGCTGATTTTTTATATTCTGATATAAGCTGATATATGCAAACATGTTTAAGAAACTATTATTTTATATATTATCTTATTTCAAATCAAATTAGCAAAGAATAAAGATACTTCTTGACATTGTTTAATATATTGAGCGCATGTAGTTCGGCCAATATCTGTCAATGAAGCAGGATTTCTATTAAACTACTGTAATAGGACCGTATTTTGATAAAATATTTAGTTGTCAAATTTATACCATTCATTTGTCGTCCATTTTGGCTTCTTTCCCTAACGTTAATCTGTTAAAGTCCTCTTGATTGGCTCTTTCGGTTTAGATTTACATTTTTATTGGTCCACTTGATTAATATAATACGATTAGTTCAGAACTTGTTATGAGTAATTTTGACCAATCAATCTTATAGTTAAGCATTGTCATGACTACCAAAAGTGTATAAATACCAGGTGAATTTCTATATTTCTTGTCTTGGGAACTGGCCGACAGGTCAGTTCACTTCAAAGCTTTAGAGCTTTGGCACTCTTTCAAAACTTAATAGTTTTGACTCTCTTTGAAATCTATATGATTTGAGAATTTAGGCTATACTTATTAATAAACACTTAAAAATTCTTTTTAAATAAATAACTCGTTGTTGGTAGATTCTGCTGAAATATATAGTCTTATTCATACTTTTGATAAATAAATTATATGATTATCGTTTAAATAAGTCTATGATTATCGTTTGAATAAATCTCGTAATGTTAAATTTATAAAGTCTTGTGTTATACTTTCTTAATAAGAATAAATTAAAGGTAGCGTCCTACACCACCATCCTAGCCACTGGTTGGCAATTAAGAGTTCAGAGAACCTGGGTAAAGTGCCGTTTAAAGATATATTTGTGATCACGTGTCGTCCGTATTGTAATTTGGCCATTTATATTTTAAGTCTGTCCAGAGCGCCACTGAGTGTTGGGCTCGAATCAGCTTGAACCACTGATAATAAACCGGCACTATTTCATTGGTGCCGTGACCACTGGACTTTTCAATTGTTTATAAATCAACTATTAATTTTTGCTGTAACAGCTGAATTTTTGATTTTTGTATAACGTAGAGCTTTTATATTGAGATTTGTTTTGGCGTACGTCTAGTATTTTATTTAATTTTTTGGCTGTTTTTGTAACGGCATAGGGAATTTACATAGAGCTATGTAAAGTTTGGTTCACAGGCACGAGTATCGGACCTGGGAAGAAAAAAATATGACCAGATTGATAAAAAAAACCTGTGTTCATCTTAAAAGTGTCAAAAAAAACCCCCAAAAATGTAAATAATGACCCCCCTCCAAAATATACTATAAGTTAAGAGAAGGCCGGAAACTCCAGATTCGAGCCTACGAGCAAGGGATTCATTTCACGGGCCGTTGTGAAAACAATTGGCCAGACAATTAAAAAAAACTTTTATCACTATTTCACGTTTGTATTAAGCTTCAAAATGAGACCGACCCCAAGTCTCTAGCCCTTCCCGTTCATGAAATATCTATCAGGAAACTAGCGAATTCGTGCTAAAAATCTTTGGTAGACAGAATTGCGGCACAACGATTCGGTACGTAAACATAGACTAATACATGTATGTCAGCTGAGGACGGGTCAAAATCACTTGAATTTACTAAATGCACTTGTAATATTACTAAATAAATTAAGTTGTACCACTCATAACCGTCAGTAGCATCTGATACACACGAGATTCGAGGTTTCAAAACATTTACACGGTCTTTCAATCGCTGTCTACGCCATTAGGCATCCTTGTGTGAACGTTGCGGGTTTTCGGTTGCTATTGGCCAATCAGAAACTCGTTACAAATATCGAAAAGCTGATTGACAATGGCGTAGAAAGGAATCTAAAGACCGTGGAAAGGTTTAAGATTCAAAATTTGTGCGTGTAATCAATGCTACTGACGGTTGGAGTGGTCCAACTTATGTATTTAGTTAATATTATTTTAGTAAATTCAAGTGATTTTGACCGGTCCTCAGCTGACATACATGTATTAGTCTATGTTTTACGTACCGAATCGTTGTGCCGCAATTTGTCTACCAAAGATTTTTTAGCACGAATTCGCTAGTTTCCTGATAGATAATTCTATGAACGGGAAGCTAGAGACTTGGGGTCGGTCTCATTTTGAAGCTTAATACAAACGTGAAATAGTAGATAAAAGTTTTTTTTTAATTGTCTGCCAATTTTTTTCACAACGGCCCGTGAAATGAATCCCTTGCTCGTAGGCTTCGATCTGGAGTTTTCCAGGCCTTCTCTTAACTTATAGTTATATTTTGGGGGGGTCATTTTTACAATTTTTTTTTTGGGGTTTTTTTGACACTTTTAGCATGAACACAGGTTTTTTTATCAAAAAATCTTGGTCATATTTTTTCTTTCCAGGGTCCGATATCTGCCTTGTTTGTTATATTTTAAATATACAGTGCTAGTTCGGATTCATATAAAAAAAATACTCATTTTTCTAGTGTGTTACGTTAGTATATTCGTCTGCTAAATTTTACTTTACGCACTCGTGATAATCGGGGGGGTTTTTCAGTAAAGGGTTAAACGAGTAAATATTGCTTTGGGGATAGCGCGAGGGGTTATATGCTTTAAAATTTATAGGTTGGTGGGTTTTATAAAAAAAATGTATTTAAATTTTAAAAATAAAAAAAATTTAAAAAAATGTAAAGTTAAATAAAGTCTTTAGGGGGAGCTCCCTTTAAATAGGATATTGTTAAATTAAAAAAAAAATTTAAGGGGTTTTCTAAAAAAATTAAAAAAAAAATAAATTTAATTTATGGGTTAATTATAAAAAATAAAATAATTTTTTATAATTTGTCAAAATTTTTCCAAGACCCCCTTTTTAAAAAATGTGTTAAAAAAAAAAAAAAAACTCTCAAATAAAATATCATAAAAGGTTTTTTTGTTTTTTTAAAGTTTAATATTTAAAATTTTAGAAAAATAATATAACAAAATTTTTTTTAAATTTTTTAACTTTTAAAAAACGTTTTTTCTATGGTTTAAAAATTGAAAATACAACTTTGATATAAAATCATTTTTTTTCTTATAAATTTTATCATTTTAAATTTTGGCCCGAGGGGAAATTTTACCCATATATAATTCAGAAATAGATATTCAGTTAGCGTTAATGTTTCTACGGGGTTCATGCTTTGAATACGTCACGCACGAGAAAATTTTTAAATTTTAAAAACCCCCTACATGTACTCCCATGTAAGGGAAGGGCTTTTCATAAAAGGGAAAAGGGCAAGTTAACAGCATTCTTTTATAGGGATAGGGGGAAAATTTTTCCCCTAAAAACCCCTTATGGGTTTATTCATTTTTTGTTCCCTACTTTTTGAAGGAGTCCCCAAATAAAATTTTTTCACCCCTTTCCCCCACTGTCGGGGGGATTTCAAATTTAAGGATTTTTAAATTTTATTACGTAAAATTTGGTTTATTATTAGCTTACCCTTTTTATACAGGAAGTGTCAGATGATTAGTACGTCTATCCCGGGGGTTAAAGGGGTAAAATTTTTATAAAAAAGCCCCTCTTTCCCCCTTTTTAAAAAAGATTTATTGTTCCTTTAAAGTGACAGTTTGACATTATAGCTAATGAAGAGTTCCCCTTTTTTAGGTGAAGAGCTAACATTTGTAGGGGTTACGTCACCCGGGTTTTGGTTAATTTCATGCCAGACAAAAAAGTGCCCCAACTTTATCGAACCATTTCCCCAAATTTTAGGTTTTCCGAGTAATTTATCTCGAGGAAACGCATTTAGCCTTTGAAATTTATGCCCATCACTATTTCTCGGGGATTTTCAAATTTCTCGGGCCATCTTCGGTTAAAGAAATTAAGTCCGATTTATTTCGATGGTACTATAGTGAAAGTCGCAATTTTAATTTTTCTTTTTAGCAAGTTTTCCCAAAATGGAATAGTTGGGATATCAAAAAAAAAGGGGATGATGTTAACAATTATTTGCCGGGGGGAACACCTCAATTACTGTCTAAAATTTCACCTTTTCAAAATTGAAGTTATTAGAATTAAGCGTGTGGGAAAAGCAAAGAAATTTTGTCCACATGAAATGAAGTTGCCCTTTTGCTGTGAATTCCGTTTAAACGGGAAAGAAGCAAGGGGAATTCCCTTCGGACTAAGTTATGCACTACGCAGATTAACTCAAAAAAACATTTCTTTTAAAGCACAGTGAGCTTTAGAAAAGTATTATTGACCAAAATATTCATGGATTAGGGACTTTTTAAATTTTAAAAACAGTTTCAAATTTGCATCCTTTATTTGGGTCACGCAATTTGTGCTGCCGTAGAAATTTTTCAAATTTCAAGGGGTCGGGAGAAAAATACAAAACCCTTAGATGATGAAGGGGGTTTTAAACCCTCCCTTGAATGCTATTTTTGTCAAATCGTTGGGGTCCCTTAAACCTTTAAAATTTTAAAAAACTTATTTAGTTTAGAAAGAAAAAAAAGCAAAAAATAATTATGGTTTTTCTTTTTGATCAAAATCTTTAGCAAAAAAATTAAAAATGACTGATTTTACAAAAAGAAAACATATGGAACTCAGGATTTGGCCCAAAAAATTCCCCAAGATTTTATTTTTAAAAAAACTGGTATTTTATGGCCCTTCAATTTGGGGCATAATAGCCCTATGCCTAACTATAGTTTAAAGCCCATTCCCCCAACCAAGGGGTTTTTTCAAAAAAATTTTTCTACTAAAAAAACACCAATTATAAAATCCCCGTCTAGAAAACATCAAAATATGACGGGGAAAATTTTTTTTTATTTAAAACCCACTTTTAAAAACAATTAATGTACTTACTGTTTATTAAAAAAATCACTTTAGAGGGCCTTTTTATGCTAAAAGAAAAAGCTTTGAATCAGGGAAACTTTGGGCAGATTTTAGGGTTGGGGGCAAAAAAGTCCCGTAGTTTAATTGGGTTTGGCCCATGAATTTCAAATGTACATATTTGTGAAACCCCGTACCTTTTCGTACTTCGTTCCCAAACTAAGGAAAAATAAAATCTTTTCCAAAGGTTTTTTTTTCCTTTAAAACGTTTTAGTTCAAAATTTTTTTTATAAAAACAAAGCAAATTAAACAGGTTATTCCAAAAATTATAGTTACCCCCCCCCTCCCAAAAGATGTTAAAAATTGGGCCCAAAAGCTTTTTTCTTTAAAAACCAAAAAATTGAGGGTCAAGAAATAGTAACCCAAACCGGGAAATTTGGTTTATAAAGTATATCGGGCTCAAAAAGAAAGATAGTTACCTTTTTTTCAAAAATAAAATTGTTAAAAAACTTCACTTTAGACCAAAATTAAACAAAAATAACGGAAAAAAATGAATTAGTTTTAAAACTTAAAAAATTTTTACAAAAATTTTTTTTTATTATTTTAAAAGGGGATTAGGTTCTCTTAAAGGAGGAATTTTTAATTTTTAAGCCCCGTTTTTATTTTGTCAAATTATTTCTAAAAACTTCCCTGTTTGGGAAAAACAGTCTTTAAAAACCCCCTTTCTAGGGGCTGGTTTTTCGCGGGATCTTCTCCCTTTCCCGCTTTTTGCCCCCCAAAATTTTTTTTGCCCCCATCCCCGTACAACTGTAATGGGGGGTGGGCCCACCGTCTTCCCCTTGAAAGGTTTTTATCGCAAACCGCTTGTCTCCCCCGCTCGTCCACAAGCCCGCTAGGGGCCCCCACTCAGCGCCCGGCTCAGCCCTTCCCGGATTGCCCGGCGCCTGTCTCTGCCCCTTGGGCCCAAAACCCGTCACAATCTCAATTTCAGATTCGCCCGAACCCCCCTAGCGCCTTTCTTGTGGGGAATAGCCCAAATCCGCCAACCTCGGTGTCGGGACTGCTCAATATTTTATGAAATTAGCCCTTTTTCCTCTCATAGGCCTCTTTTAATTTTGTATTCCCAAAAGGTACTGTCAAAAATCGATGACAAAAAGAAACTTCTTTCCCTTTTCCGGGCCCCCCCGTTTCAAAGTCTTTGGGCTCAAGTTGGGCTGGAAAGAACCCCAACGGGAAAAAAAAGCTTCCTTTTCCCAGATCCCACTGACATATTTCCCTTTTGTGGGGGTCAAAGGGGTCGAAATTTTTTCTGTGAAGCTTTTTTTTTTCGCAAGGGTTTTACCCGCTCCCCAAAGTTGATTTTGGCCTGCCTGTGATTTCTTCTGCGTGGTTCTTTTCTTTCCCCTTTTTTGCCCCAAACGGGAAACCCTCCTAGGCTTGTTTGTGTCGCCCGCATATTTTGCCCTGCGGGCCCTGCTTTTGGAAAACAGGAAGATAAAACATGTTTTCCCAAATGCCTGGGGTTTTTTGCCCCGACTGATTTTTTGGGGCTTATAAATCCCCCTTTACAGAGGTTAGCTTTGGGGAAGGCAAAGGGCAGAATGACCTGAGGAGGGAAAGGGTAGGAAAGAAAGGTTCAAAACTTCCAGATTGTCTTCCCCCTCCCCTTCCTTTCCCCTGGTTTCCCACGTTTTTCCATGCCCCCTGCGACCCATCTCTACGCCCCGGGGCCCGTCTCTTTTTCCCCCTTTTCCCTTTCCGGGGACTTTGGGCTGGATCAGGGTCGCCTTCCCGTCTGGTTGGTTGGCCCCCATAGGAAATGCTTTGGGTTTTTTTCCAATACCTTTTTCTCCCACACCGTTACACCACAGTCCTTGGCATAAGAGGAGCTCTCCGCCTGGCTTGACAGTCTCGTCACTGACCAACTTTTTCCAGTACGGGAAGATCCCTGCTTCCCGGAATCTGCTCATCTGGGGAGTTCTTAGGGTTAAGCACCAGTCTTGTCTTCGCCGTCTTTAATTATTCTACCCAGTTGAAGACAGTGGAGTTCAGTTTGTTGGTTTCCCATACAGTCCAACACTGGAGAAAACTGGGTGGGATTCCAAGCCACTTCGAAGATGTCGGCTGGTGATTCTCTCTAAGGCTTCTATTTGTTGAGCCCTGGGGTACCTCATACAGCATCATGGCCAATCAGCTTGTAGTAAAGGCATGCTGTACAGACAACAGGCCCTTGAACCTTCCCAGGTAGGTTGCCTCCGGTCTATCTCTTCAGCCCGTCTTTCTACCTGGTTCTCTAGCTTCTTGACGTTGTCCTTGTCTACTAGGCTTTGCGCATTCAAACCACTTCCCAAGGCACTTTATTGGGGTTGCTTCGTGATGGATGGGATCTCCTCGTTCTGTACTCGGAGCACGAATATGTCTGTCGTCTTGCCTTTCTTTGATAATGAGGGACCTGGACTTTACGGCCTTGAATTTCATTCGGGGCCCATGACGCGGAACGTCTGCAGTGCTGTCAACATCCATCTAGCCTGGACGTGTTGTTGGTGTCGTCAACGTGAGGTCATCCATAAAACCTCGGCTTAATTGGGAGGTTAGATACCTGACTCTGTCTTTGGTCCGCGGGTCTCTCCTAATGGGGCAGCATTGATGAGCAGATTCATCCCCATGACGAAGAGTACCAAAAAGAAAACAGTACATCCGGTGACTATACCTTTCTCCAACTTCTGCCACTTCGTCAGCTGGTCACCAACAGAAAACCGAAGCTTGATGCCGTCAAGGTAGCTGGTGATGATTTTCTCGACATAAGTTGTCGACGTGGTAGTGCTGGAGGGCTGTGTAGATCAGCTGATGGGGAATAGATCCGTATGCGTTGGCAAAGATCGAGCCGAACTACTGTCAAGTCTTTCTTCCCCGGGTTCTTCGCCTCTTGAATTTGGGTGATAGCGCTGGTGTGCTCTACACAACCGGAGAAACCAGGTACTCCCACCCTTCGGGACTGAAGTGTCGATGTACGCGTTGGTCGTCAGGAAAGAGGTAAGTCTTCTGGCCAGGATAGCGAAGAAAATCTTCCCTTCGACATTTAGATAGCGAGATGGTCCGGAACTGATTGACTGTCTTGGAGTTCCTTTTTCTTGGGCGTGAATATTCCCTCTGCTTCCTTCCAGGCTTCTGGTACTTCCCCTTTTCCCCCAAACCCCCTTGAGGGTCTTATAGCCTCTTTCGTAGGGGTGGCAAAATTTTTAACTTTTTAACCGATGGGTTTAAGGGCCAGGGGTAGAGCCCCGAGCCTTCTTGACGACCCTTCCCTTACCTTCCCAAAGTGGGTTCATGGGTACATGGGGTTCTTGGAGGAAGGGAGGGTTTAAACCGGGCACATCCCCTAGGGATCTTCCCTGTTACATTGAATTGCGTATCATGCCCGGCGTAAACATGCAGGGACTTCTCAACCCTTCAAGTGGGTCTCTAATGTTCCTGAAAGCTTTTTTGTAAGCAAAAAGCTTTTTCCCAAAAAAGTATGTTGGGTGTTTAACGGTCTCTTTCTTGTTTGCTCCCCCGCTTTTTCCCCCTTTCTCAGCTGCCGCAGGAAATTTCAACTGTAAGTGCGGCCCGGTTTTCACGTAGTTGGGAAAGGCCCCAAAGGGGCCCGCACTGGTGAGCTTTTCGGTACTGCTTTCAGCTGTCCCCGAATTTTCTTTCCCCAAAGGTTCTCTTAACCCGGGGTTGCCTCCCGGGTTGGCTTTTTAGCCATCCCTGCGTTTTTGTTTCTTCAACCCCAAAACCCCCCTCCCCCGCAAAGAAAATATACAAGGGGGGTTAACTTCCGGTTACTGGAAAACCCTTTCATGGATGATTCGAGGGTATTCTAAGGTTTCCCCCGTTAAAAAAGTTTCCATGGGGCCTTTCAGATCCTTGGGGCCCCTTAAACTTGGGGGTTTTTTGTTTTAGCATTGGGCGTGGTCGGGCAGGGACGGGCCCCTTTTCTCCTGTGGTTGGCTGCTGTGTCCTTTGGGGTAAATCCCGTAGCTCTAGGAGGGGGGGTCTTCATCCTAGGATCCCGGGTGGGATTGTGCGCTGTCTCTTGACGGAGAGTTCATCAGTACTGTGGGTAGTCTCCTGACTGGAGTTTACTCCCGTCTCACTAAGCATTACTGGCTATGCGCTGCTCAAGTTTTGGCCTCACCTGCTTTGGGCCAACCAGACTTCCCCTGGTGAATGCGTAACCCTCGTTTTGGTTTTGCAGGACTTTGCCACAAAAGGGCAAGTTTACTGTCCATGGTGCTGAGTTCGTAGTCGATTGGGCAGGCCGTGTCGATTCCATAAAATCTGTCCATGGTGAGTCTTTCAGAATAAACCCAAATTTAGACTTTACAAATATACCATTATCAACTGCTGATGGGTCAAAAATTACAGATAGCTAAGGAAACTTGTGTAGCAGTAAACTTCACATAATAGGCGAACACGGTTTATAGCGAAACTTCCGGTTATAAGGAACACATTTTTTGGCCCGAATTTTGCCCTTCTTTATTTTAATGTAAAAAATTACGGTTACAGCGAACACGGTTATTAAGGAATTAATCGCTTATAAGGAACTAATTTTTTAGTCCCAATGCTATAAAAAGTACAGGAAATTACACTTTTTATAACGAACTCCAAAATATCGGCTATCCGTAAACAAATCACGCATTTTCTACTTTCCTTTTCATCGGCACAGATTAAAACTTGGCCGAATGTAGCGGACATATATTAGGAACAAAAAAAAGACGATGACAGTCAATCTTCCGCAGACGAGATCTATTTAGATGATCTGCCGGTTGTGTCAAAAAATGAAGCTATTGATTGTTTGCACAAAGATTAGGTCATACTTTCGAGTCTAATGCACATAAAAATTCATTGGATATTGAATTTAACTTGAAGAGTTGTAAAACATTTCCAAACTAAAAATAGCGACTCTTCAAAGCAAAGTGATTATTTGTGTGCATGATACTGATCGTTCATAAATAACAATACTGCATATATGGTACATATCATATATCGTTATAGGATTTATATTTATAAATAAAAATTATATTTAAAAAAAAACAAATTGCAATTATTCCTTTTTTTTAAATCAATATAAGGGAGACAACAATGACGAACCAAGAGTTATTTCTCTTAATCAAATGCTCTTCTAAATGGAGGACGATGGTAAACAATTAGTTCGTTATATGTAAAACTGTTCGCTATAAAGACTTCTGATACAAGGAACTAATTCGCTATATGCTTACAAGGAACTCCGGATATAAGGAACAGATTTTGAATGTCCCAATGAGTTCGTTATAAGCGGAGTTATTTAAACTTTGAAATAGAGCATATATCTTTTTCTTTTGAATTCATTGTCGCTGACATTGAAGAGAAAATTGGTATTTTGGGTATGGATTTTTTTGAGCAATTTGATGTTTCTTTGAAAATTGCCAAACGCATTTTGAAAACTAAGCTGGGCAAAGTAAAAATACATCGTTATCACACGATATGTTGTGCCAAAGTACAAGTCTCAGAGACAATTACAATACCCTGCTAGAGTAGAAATGACTATTAATGGCAACCATAAATGGTTTTACATGCTTAAACAGATATAATATAACTAGACCTACTCACAAATTCATAGATATGGGTATTTTAGTGGGCTCGAATTTTGATTGATACTGAAGAAAATAAGACAATTATATCAGTTATGAATATAAATGATCAGCCTGTAAAGTTGAAACCAACAGTGTCTTAGGCTCATTAACTGAAATTTCGGAAATTTTTCAGGATTATAAAAAATTCTATTATTCAGTTAGATAACTTTAAAGACTGTGTTTTACTAACATTTGGAGTCTGTTTTTAGGTCTGTTGGAAAAATAACCTAGATAAGGGTCAAGTCACTTTTAACCTATTTTGAGGACATATTTGTGGGTCCAGATGGCAAGTTAGGCCAAACAAAATATTGCTGAGCATTTTATTAACACTGGGGATTCAAAACCTGTGCAATGCAAGGCTAGGAGAATACCTATACATTTACAAGAAGCTGTTAATTCTGAGATTGACAAAATGTTAGAACAAGATGTCATAGAACCGTGTAGTTCCCTTGGGTGTCAGGAATATGTTTAGTTAGAAAAAAAGGTAACACAATAAGATTTTGTGTTGATCTTAGGGGGTTTAAACTCAGCTACTATATTTGATGCCCTATCCTTGCCTAGGATTGATGAAACATTAGACATTTATCAAACAGCCATTATTATCACTTGTTAGATTTAGCCAGTGGTTACTGGCAACTCAAATTAAATGAGTATGACTCACATAAACAAGTTTCCTGGATACCCGGGAAGGGACAATTTGCTTTTAAGTTATGCCATTCGGTTAAAAAAAATGCCCCTGCATCATTTCAGAGATTAATGGATGCTGTTCTTTGCGGCTTAGGTTTTGAGAGATGTTTAGTGTACATGTATCTAGATGATGTTTGTATTTAAGGGAAAACATTCAATGAAGCATTAGAAAATCTGTTCTTGGAGTATTTACAAGATTAAGACATGCTAACCTTAAATTAAAGGAACTAAATGTAAACTGTTTCAAAAGGAAGTTATATTTTTGGGCAATAAAGTTTCTGCTAGTGGTATTACTTGTGACCCATCAAAAATAGAAAGTATAACGGAAAATTGGCCAACCCCTACTAATAAACATGAAGTTATGTCATGGCTAGGTATCTGTGGGTACTATAGGAAAATGATTCAAAACTTTGCCGAAATCTCATTACCTCTAACGAGACTCACAAGAAAGAATGCTAAATTTAAATGGGATGTAAGTGAAAATTTGAGAAATTAAAAACTTGTCTTGTTAATCCTACTATTTTGGCTTTTCCTGAGGAAAATGGTAGTCAATTTATTTTGGATACTGACGCAAGTGCTGATTCTATATCAGGAATAATTTCTCAAGTTCAAAATGGACAAGAAAAAGTGTTGGTTATGGCAGTAAAATTCTTAACCCCGCACAAAGAAATTATTGTACAACAAAAAGGGAGTTATTTGCTATAGTTCATTTCATACAACACTATAAACACTATCTTTTAGGGAAGAAATTTTTGGTTCGCTCAGATCATAAAAGTTTGACATATCTTCAAAAATTTAAGGAGCCTGAAGGAATTCTGGCACGTTCAATGGATTAATATTCTTGGGGCCTATGAATTTGACATTGAATATAGGCAAGGTACAAAGCATTTAAATGCAGATAGTCTTTCTAGAAAAATAAAAAGGCCATGCAAAATAACTAATTGTCAGGAGTGTGTTAGTACTTTTCAAAAATCAAAAATTATTGAAAACAACAAGTATGTTAGCATAAACCCTATAGGTCAAGGTAATTCGCAATTACAATCTGACACGAATAAAAATCTTGAACCAAACTGGTTGTTTCATTGGTCCAGTAAAGAATTACTAGAGTTTCAAATTAACGACTCTATAGTGTCTGAAATAATTAGGTTAAAACAAGAATATTTAACAAAGCCTAAAAAGTCAGAGCTATCAAATCTGCACTCAGATGTTATTAAATTATGGCAAAAATGGGAAACACTTGAAATCCGTAATAGCTTGTTGTATTACAAGAACTTTAATGATCATGAGTGTGTTTATCAATTAGTAGCCCCTGAGGAACTTAGGAATTATATTTTTAAGCAACTTCATGAACAGAGATATTCTGGCCATTTGGGACGAGATCGCACCTTAGAGTGCATTAAACGTAGATTTTACTGGCCTGGTATGGCTAATGATATAGCACTTTGGGTTCGCCAGTGTGAAAGCTGTGCAAAAAGTAAACCCGGCCCGGGGAAAGGGAAATCTCATTTAAAACAAATTAAGGCTCATCGCCCTATGGAAATTTTAGCTATAGATATTTTGGGCCCTCTCCCTTTAACAAACCAGAATAATGAGTATATTATAGTCTGTGGGTGTTACTTTACTAAATGGACAATGGCTTTTGCTGTTCCAAATCATACAGCTTATACTGTAGCGGATACCCTTATTACTCAGGTGTTTTTACAATATGGGTTTCCTGCTCAAATACATACAGATCAGGGGAGAGAATTCGAGTCTCAATTATTTTCAAGTTTATGTTCCTTATTAGATATTGATAAGACTAGGACTTGTCCTTATAACCGAAATCGGATGGGATGATTGAACGCGCTAATAAGACTATAGTGCAGATGTTATCTCATTTTGTTTCCCTTAAAGAAAATCAAACAGACTGGGATGACCATCTGTATTATGTCTTAGCAGCCTATCGTTCTACACAACGTACGGGTTGTACCCCAAATTTACTTATGTTAGGGAGAGAGTTGGATTGTCCAATTGATTTAATGGTAGGACTTCCACTATATACTACAGAGGTAGAATGTCCAATTGAATATGTTCAATGGGTGAAAACTTCTTTGAGACAATCATATGAATTTGCTTTTGACCAATTGAATATAGCTGCTAGTAGGCAGAAGAAGTTCTATGAAAGAGATTTAAAACCTAGGGAATTTTTAAATTGAGACTGGGTTTGGAGATGGTATCCACCCTCTGTAAATAAAAAATTGAAACAAGGTTGGATAGGCCCATATCTCGTTTTGAGAAAAATTACATATTTGACTTATAAAATTCAGAAGTCTGAGGATTCTAATCCTATTGTGGTTCATGTAGATCACTTGAAAATTTATGAGGGAAAAATGCCTCCTAGCAATTGGTTAAGGGCAAATCAATATGTAAATTTGGAGTCTGAATCTCCTAATCAAATGTTATGTTCTGAAAATGAAAATACAAATGTTCAGATTAATTCAGATGATGAAAAGAATAAAAACAAAGAAATTCCTTTTGTACCAAGGTCTAGGCGTGAAAGACAAATAAAACCCAGAGAAATATTATCAATGTAGGGTTTTTACTTAAGCACACAGTGCTTAATCATTAAGCTGTCAACAATTAAGACATAAGGCTTAATTATAGTTCATAATTTGTAAATAAGTGGGTTCAGCAATTAAAGTTGCTTTTAGAAAATTAAGTAATATCAATTATAATAGTTGATATATAATATGACATTTTTGTTGTATACATGTTGTTTTTTTTAAAATGATATATAAAATAAAAAAAAATATGTATACATTCATGATTAAGTATTTGTGTAATTAAAACTTAGATATATAATCTAAGATAAATATAATAGTTCTAACATGACCTAGAACTATGTAGAATGTAAATATTTCTAGTAAACTTTATTAACATTAAAAGAAATATGAACACAGGATTGATTGTGTTTTATTAAGATAATTGTGCTTAAAGAACTGTTACATATGTAAGAGTTAATGTTAGCAAATGTAAATATTAGGGTTCAATGCTTAGTGTTAATTAAAATACGAATATTTTCCTATGATTAAGAGTAATTATGCCCCCATTTCGGAGAAAAGGGGGTATATTGCTTTGCACTTGTCGGTCCGTCGGTCCGTCGGTCCGTAGACCAAATGGTTTCCGAGTGATAACTAAAGAACCCTTAGGCCTAGGAACTTCAAACTTGGTATGGTGATTGGTCATGACAAGTAGATGACCCCTATTGATTTTGGGGTCAAGGGGTCAAAGGTCAAGGTCACATTGACCTTGTAAGCAAAAACGGTTTCCGATCAATAACTAAAGAACCTTAAGGCCTAGGAACTTCAAACTTGGTATGGTGATTGGTCATGATCAGTAGATGACCCCTATTGATTTTGGGGTCAAGGGGTCAAAGGTCAAGGTCACATTGACCTTGTAAGGAAAAACGGTTTCCGATCAATAACTAAAGAACCTTAAGGCCTAGGAACTTCAAACTTGGTATGGTGATTGGTCATGATTAGTAGATGACCCCTATTGATTTTGGGGTCAAGGGGTCAAAGGTCAAGGTCACATTGACCTTGTAAGCAAAAACGGTTTCCGATCAATAACTAAAGAACCTTAAGGCCTAGGAACTTCAAACTTGGTATGGTGATTGGTCATGATCAGTAGATGACCCCTATTGATTTTGGGGTCAAGGGGTCAAAGGTCAAGGTCACATTGACCTTGTAAGGAAAAACGGTTTCCGATCAATAACTAAAGAACTTTAAGGCCTAGGAACTTCAAACTTGGTATGGTGATTGGTCATGATCAGTAGATGACCCCTATTGATTTTGGGGTCAAGGGGTCAGAGGTCAAGGTCACATTGACCTTGTAAGCAAAAACGGTTTCCGATCAATAACTAAAGAACTTTTAGGCCTAGGAACTTCAAACTCGGTATGGTGATTGGTTATGACCAGCAGATGACCCCTATTGATTTTGGGGTTAAGGGGTCAAAGGTCAAGGTCACATTGACCTCTTGGGTAAAAACGGTTTCCGATCAATAACAAAAGAACCCTTAGGCCTAGGGACTTCAATCTTGATATGGTGATAGGTCATGATCAGTAGATGACCCCTATTGATTTAGGGGTCAAGGGGTCAAAGGTCAAGGTCACATTGACCTCTTAGGTAAAAACGGTTTCCGATCAATAACTAAAGAACCCTTAGGCCTAGGAACTTCAAACTTGGTATGGTGATTGGTCATGACCAGCAGATGACCCCTATTGATATTGGGGTTAAGGGGTCAAAGGGCAAGGTCACATTGACCTTGTAGGTAAAAATGCTTTCCAATCAATAACTTAAGAACCCTTAGGCCTAGGAACTTTAAACTTGGTATGGTGATTGGTCATGACCAGCAGATGACCTTTTGATTTTGGGGTCAAGGGGTCAAAAGTCAAGGTCACATTGACCTTGTAGGTAAAAACGGTTTCCGATCAATTAACTAAAAACGCTTAGGCCTAGGAACTTCAAAACTTTGTATGATGATTGTTTGTGACCAGCAGATGACCCCTATTGAGTTTTGGGTCAAGGGGTCAAAGGTCAAGGTCACATTGACCTTGTAAGTAAAAACGGTTTCTGATCAATAACTTAAGAACGCTTAGGCCTAGGAACTTCAAACTTGGCATGGTGATTTGTCATGACTGCAGATTACCCCTATTGGTTTTGGGATCAAGGGGTCAAAGGTCAAGGTCACATTGACATTGTAAGTAAAAACGGTTTCTGATCAATAATTAAAGAACGCTTCGGCCTAGGAACTTCAAACTTGGTATGGTGATTGGTCATGAGCAGCAGATGACCCCTATTGATTTTAGGGTCAAAGGTCAAGGTCACATTGACCATGTATGTTAAAACGGTTTCCGATCAATAACTAAAGAACCCTTATGCCTAGGAACTTCAAACTTGGTATAGTGATTGGTCATGACCAGCAGATGACCTATTGATTTTGGGGTCAAGTGGTCAAGGGTCAAGGTCACATTGACCTTGTAGGTAAAAACGGTTTCTGATCAATTTACTAAAAACGCTTAGGCCTAGGAACTTCAAACTTTGTATGATGATTGGTCGTGACCAGCAGATGACCCCTATTGAGTTTTGGGTCAAGGGGTCAAAGGTTAAGGTCATGACCAGTAGATACTTGATAACCCTTATTAATTGTTTTATCACTGGGTCAGAAGTCATGCATAATAACCTTATCACATGACTAATTGGCTGCTGATAGGGGGCATACATGTTTTACAAACATATCTTGTTTTATGTAGTATTGATTGATTGTTATTGTTTATGTACTATATACATGATATAATGATCATTTATTTGTTTTTTCAATATTTCAGTTTGTAATCAATTTCTACAATACGTTATCATTGATCAAGTATGGCTGATAGACCTGTATGGCCACGCCAGGGGGCATGCTGCCCAGTGCCAAGCTGCAGGACAGATACCTTTTTTACCAAGTATAATGACTTTGCGAAACATTGGTCGAACAGGCACATCTACATGAGGACAGTCTTTGTCTGTGTAACTTGTAAAAAAGTATTGACACGAAAGTATGATGCTAAAAGACACAATTCTTCAGCCGGGAAAGCTCATGTTTGTCTGGAAGAGAGGGCAGTCAACCCTACATATCGTGATCCAGGCAATGCCAGGAAATTTGTTTACCCTGACTTGCAGGAACGGCAGAGAAGGTCTGAGGAGGATCAGAGACAGGCTGATCAGGAGAGAAGGAATAGAGAGGAGGAGGAATTGAGAAGGGTACAGGAAAGGGAGGAGCGAAAAGAAAGAGACAGACAGGAGAGACAGGCACGGGCACAGAATGAGATTTTGGACAACTGGTACGACAGGAATGTTGAGCTAGATTATCTGGATGATTGACAGTCTTAATGTGCATTCATAGCCTCAGTCATACTATATATATAATATTGTGATATTGTTGTTTTACATTTGTTATTATTTTTGGTTGTTATTTAAAGGATTGGATGTATAATCCTTGTTATTTTGTTAATAAAAGAGATTTATTGATAATCATACATTTCAGGCTCAGACTTATTTTGTTTGTTAATAATTTTTCTGAATACAGTTCTGAACAAATTAAATCTTCATTGATAGAATTTAGATTGCTTGAATTAAATTTTTGGTGTTTACCTTTTACCGTACAATTTTGGTATAATATTAATAGTTAGATATCTAGATCTACTTTTGGAGTAATTTAAGTACCTTTTTCCAATTATTAGTAAGCTACTTTAATAATTAAATACTACCTTTAAATTTTTGTGGATATTCCTTTTGTTTGTACCCACACGTCTTTTAATTAAGGAAGGAGGAATGTAATAGGACCGTGTTTTGATAAAATATTTAGTTGTCAAATTTATACAATTCATTTGTCGTCCATTTTGGCTTCTTTCCCTAACGTTAATCTGTTAAAGTCCTCTTGATTGGCTCTTTCGGTTTAGATTTACATTTTTATTGGTCCACTTGATTAATATAATACGATTAGTTCAGAACTTGTTATGAGTAATTTTGACCAATCAATCTTATAGTTAAGCATTGTCATTTCTATATTTCTTGTCTTGGGAACTGGCCGACAGGTCAGTTCACTTCAAAGCTTTAGAGCTTTGGCACTCTTTCAAAACTTAATAGTTTTGACTCTCTTTGAAATCTATATGATTTGAGAATTTAGGCTATACTTAATAATAAATACTTAGAAATTCTTTTTAAATAAATAACTCGTTGTTGGTAGATTCTGCTTAAATATATAGTCTTATTCATACTTTTGATAAATAAATTATATGATTGTCGTTTAAATAAATCTCGTAATATTAAATTTATAAAGTCTTGTGTTATACTTTCTTAATAAGAGTAAATTAAAGGTAGCGTCCTACACCACCATCCTAGCCACTGGTTGGCAATTAAGAGTTCAGAGAACCTGGGTAAAGTGCTCTTTAAAGATATATTTGTGATCACGTGTCGTCCGTATTGTAATTTGGCCATTTATATTTTAAGTCTGTCCAGAGCGCCACTGAGTGTTTGGCTCGAATCAGCTTGAACCACTGATAATAAACCGGCACTATTACACTACAATTTAAATAATTAGCTAGCATCATCTGATTTTTATGCAAAGCTTTTCTGTAAGAGAGACAAATATTATTTTGATTTATTTTCTTTAGAAGATATCATACTTATATATAGAAATCAAAACATATTATTTAACTATTCATACAATTTAAGGGTGTTATTCTTCAACTGAAAGGATAAGATTTTACTATATTCATTGTTAAAATTAAATTTTATTCCATAATTTATATTTGCTATGCTAAGTTTATTTGAAAAATGAAACAGTGGGAACTTTGTTATTCTCAGCGATATTTTTTTTGGTTAAATTTATTGGCTGCAGAAGTATTTCATTCATAACTGATGGAATTGCCTTATTTTTATTTCAAACAGGGATATATGCCGTTAGTTTAATTGTGATATACTGTAAACAATATATAACATATAGCTATAAATTAGTATGGTTTTGAATAAAGACCTTTGCAGTATATATTTAAAAAAACTCTGTTGTCAACATAAAACTTATTTTATTCATCCCTCATTCAAGGACTGTAAAATCTTGATAGAAAGATATTTTTAAGTCAGTTAAGTCAGTTAAACGCAAATATGTTAATCTATGATTGAAAAATGTTATCACACCGCATATCTAAATTTTAATGTTATTGTAAACTTTAAACACTATTCCCAAAGTTATGAAGTGAAACAGTAAGAAATCATACACATTTAAGGATAGACGTTTTTAAAGCTTTTTAACCACAAATTAAATCCGTAAAATTATTAAATGCAATTGATTATGAAAAGTAGGTAAATAAAATACTGTTGGTCATACAAATGGCACAAAGCAATGATGATATTTTAATATGTTTCAATAATGTAAGTTGCCTATTCAAATGTGTTTAATTGTAGCAATGAAATGTTAAGGTTTTACCAAGTAACATTTGAAATAAATAAATTGTCTTTGTATGAAGTTAAGTGTTTTTTCTTCCCATTTGTCTAAGATTAATTCAATTAATTGTGATTTTCAGAATATACGACCATTTGAATTCTTACATTAACCAACATTTACAAAGTTGTTAGAAATAGAGGCATTTAAATCAAGTCATATATAGACGGATTTTCCTGTTACTGGATGGCATTCCTTAGACATTGACAAAGATCGCCCGCTTAATTTAGTTTACCATCTGCATAAAATACATTTCTAATGTGCGTTACCGGAGTGTTACGGTATATTATAATCACGCTACGAGTTAGATGGTGGACCAGCAATGTATTTATAACAGGTTTTTAATTTGCTGTAATTGGATTTTAGATATTTTGCAATATATTCATCATAAAGAATCTTTATAAATCTTGCTAGCTAAGCACAAATCCTTTATGGAAAGTATTTATGTTCAGTTTATGAATGCAATTTTGAAATGTTTTTCTATTTCTTGCTCATCTTTTGTTGTGTATTTGCCTGTTTTAAACTGAACTTTATGTTCATTAATTGTAATTGTTGGCCTGAACATAAATTGTACACAACTGTAAACGCCAATCGAATGAATGGTGCCGAATGTGTAGACGGGTGCATGGATGGTGAGTTGATTGTTGGATGTATGTATTTGTAAATGGGTGTATGCATGGGTAGATCGTTGCAGGTATCATTCAACTTATAAATAAATGGTAAGGTTTTGCTTAGACTGATGCTTAAATAAGTGGATTGTTTTTTACGTTTCACCAATACACTAATAATTTAACACGTTCCAACTCTTGATATTTGGTATACAACACTGACACGTGGTCCCGTACCTTGGGACTCGATTCTAGGTATGTCGCTCATCCATTTCCTGTTTAGCGACTACGTTAAATTGTGGACATTTATGGTTAATGGTAGGAAATAAACCACATAACCATATGTTAAAATGTGCTGTTAACTATGTAATAGTACAAATTTCTTCGTAAGGTAGTACACTTGCATTAAAGGATTTATTTAATAATGGCCTACGGGAAATTTACATTACACAAAGGGGGGGGGGGGGGGTAATGATTTAATATGTAACATATTGTGTTTTTGTGTTGATGTGTAAATAGTCGTCAATTGAAGATACTGCATTTTCTTCCTCCCAAAATGTCCAAATGTTTGCTCTCCCATCTTCTAATACCATATCCTTGTAATAAGTTGTTTTGATAAATTTACTTTTTTTTGTAAATTAAAAAGATTCCATGACCGGACTGGAAATAATTTTTCGAGATTAATGTTCCATTCGTATGTTTAGACAAATAACTTTAGTGCAAAAAATAAGATCATTCCCTCTCTCCGTTTTCCAAGGATAATTTTTCTAATTGTGAAAAAATATAAAAACAATTAAAAGCGGTGCAACGCTTTTCACTCAAATAGGGCTAAGAATAGCACAAATATACGATTTTCAATTTATCTTATATTATATCTCTTAATTATCTTTTGCATATCTGTCTATTTTAAGTGTCCAAGCTATAAGATAACAAAACTGTATGTTTTAGGCCGCTGTTGGACCTCACTGGAGTGCCTTAAACAGTCATTTGTACGCCAACTCTATTCTCTGAGGTGTGCCCTCTTCTGTTTTGTAGCCTGTTTACATATTTGTTTGGGCAGAATTTCGGTAACCACACTCTCCCACACCGCGATTACTTCTGTTCATAAACATTTCAATTGTAACTATGAATTATTTTATGTTGAGCCCATCGTCACCTGCAAGATAAGCTCATTTTGTAGCGGGAGCGCTCCTTGTTATGTTTAATAGCTATGTTTCAGATCTATGACCATAATTGCTAATCTTACAAAAAGGTAAACACAATGTTGATGGAATATGCGAAAAGTCGAACGACAATTTACTTTATAGTGTCAAGTTACGTATTGTTAATCCTTAGGCTAGCTAAATATATTTTTAATACATTGCACACATAAAAGTTTGATTAAATTTAAGAATAACGAAGCACAATTTGTGAGAAACACTTCAAAATGTATTTTTTCTATACAAAACAGTCAGCGTAATTAAATACAATAGTGCAAATAAACATACATGTATTATCAAAATATATAAAATATATATTCGTCGTAGTAGTTTGCGATACAATAAACTTAAAAGCTTTGGAAACAATGTATATCTTTCAACAAAACTAGCAGCTCTGACATGACATTAAAATTTTCTCTTCAACGTTTGGAAAAAATATGTGTGAATTAATTGAAACTTAGACAAATGCTTTCTTTAATAACATATAATCAGAAAAATGAAAGACAAAACACATATAAAATAAAATAATCAGACACGGGTTCCCCCACACTACACTGACTTGCCAATCTTATGACTCTTATGGGCTATATGTGCCACCAATTGAAAACTCAAAACCTTTTACTGAGTAAAGGGCAAAAACTTTACAAATTCTGATAAATCTGCAAGAAAACCTCAAGGTGCATACATGGTCTTCAATACTCTTGTATACTTTCAGGCCTACAGGTTAAATTCTTTTTAAGCTAAGCATGAACAAGATGAAAATTGCAAATTTAAATAAGTCAAGGGCAATAACTTTCACAAAACAAAATAATTCACAAGCAAACCCTAAGGTGTATAAGAAGACATGCTAACAAACATTCTTGTAAACTTCAAGGCCCACACGTCAACTACTTTTTGAGTATTTGTGACACAAGATGGTAATTGCAAATTTTCAGTATGTCAAGGGCAATAACTTTCACAAAACAAAATAAAACTACAACCGAAACCTCAGATGTAATTTTACATCCTGAGCACATTCCAGTAAAGTGTCATGGCTCTTAGTCAAAAAACGATTTTAGCTATGTGCGAAACAAGTTAAACAAGAGCGATCAGTAATCACATGTGTCGCCTCATGATGGCCAATTTCATGTTGGGACAAATTTTGTGACAGACGGACAAACAGGCGGACAGTGCACAACTAGACTTGGTACTGATCATTCCTGTAAAGTTTGGATAAAATTGCACCAGTAGTTTATGAGGAGTAGTCTGGACAAGCTTTTGCGTATCTGGCAACACACAGAAAAAAATACCTTTTTATCAAAGGGCCATAACTCACCAAAAATCATTCAACTGGAAAACCCGTGCAATATGCGCAAGGACTTGAGCTACAGATCAATCCTGTAAAGTTTCATTGAAATTGCATTAGTGGTATAAGAGAAGTTGTCCGGACAAACTTTAAAATTAAAAATTATTAAAGGGCCATAACTCAAACAAAAATCATTGAACCGGAAAATGCTGACAATATGCACAACTAGACTTGGTACTGATCATTCCTGTAAAGTTTGGATGAAATTACACCAGTAGTTTATGAGAAGTAGTCCGTACAAGCTTTTGTGTATCTGGCAACACACAGAGAAAGAAACCTTTTTATCAAAGGGCCATAACTCGGCCAAAAATCATTCAACCGGAAAATCCGTGCAATATGCGCAAGGACTTGAGCTACAGAACAATCCTGTAAAGTTTCATTGAAATTGCATAAGCGGTATAAGAGAAGTTGTCCGGACAAACTTTAAAATTAAAAATTATTAAAGGGCCATAACTCTGACAAAAATCATTGAACCGGAAAATGATGACAATATGCACAACTAGACTTGAAACTGATCATTCCTGTAAAGTTTGGATGAAATAGCACCAGTAGTTAATGAGGAGTTGTCCGGACAAGTTTTGTGACGGACGGACGGACAGACAGACAGACAGACAGACGACGGAGAAGTAGATGAGACACAAAAATTACAATTGTTTTTATGTAAAGAGCAATAACTTCGAAAAAAGCAGAATAAATCCATAATCGAAACTCAAGGTGCACAACTTCACATGCTGAGCAACCTGCAAAGTTTCATGTTTTTAGGTCAAATACTTTTTTGAGTTACGTGCGACACAAGTTGAAAATTGTAAATTTTACTAAGTCAAGGGCAAAATCTCTATAAATATTATTATATCCACATCAAAATACTTAGGTGCACAACTACACATGCTAATTAACATTCCTGTAATGTTCATGGCCATGGTCCTGGGTCAAATAATTTTTCAGCTACGTGCGGCACTAGTTTGAATTTTTAAACTTTTACTAAGTCAAGGGCAATAACTCTACAAATATTTAATAAATCCACTTGAAAATATCTATTTGCACAACCTCACATGCTGAGCAACCTTACTTTTTGACCTACGTACAATATAAAATGAGAAAGGACGGACGGAAGGACGGACGGACAAGGGTAAATCAAAGTTAAACTGTTATATGAATCTTAATTTATATTGGAATGATATTATCATAAAATTAATGTATGATAATTGTATTTAAAATCATGTTAAAATATCATGTTAGAATAACTGATATCATGCTTGATACTGAATGTATATAGCAAACACTAAATAAAAGCGAGGTGTATGTTACAAAAAAACCGCTGCAAAAGTGAAAAGGTAAAATACTACGGATGAAGTTGTTTGCAACATGTGCATTTATAATGAAATGAAATAACCCAGTAGCACATTGCGGCATTTTTCCAGAATAACATGGACAAAAACAAACATAACTTTTGCTAATTAAAGTGTCAAGATATGGTTATATAGAAAAAGAAACCTTATCACTATTAAGCTATTTTAACATATATGGTTTAACATTCGATAAAAATACTTACAAGTTCGAATTGTGAAAACATTTTTTTTAATTTCTAATTTTTCCCGCCTCATGTACAATTACATGTACTGGACATTAAAACATAAATAGTTGAAGTAAAATTCGTTTTTTTTTCATACAAATAATACAAATAAACGTTTGAACTTTTCAAAATAAACTACATATGAATTTAACTGTAGTTATTATGTCACATAACCACTGATTTAAATCCACACCTTAAGAAAATCATACATGAATTACATTCATTCGAAGACAAAATAAATATTCCTCGGTTTGTGTTCCATGTACTATTTCTTATAATTGTTTTTCTTTCCGACTCTTTTATTTTGCGCACACTCACACATACACACAGACGCATGCACACACGCGCGCGCACACACACACACACACACACACACACACACACACAAATAATCATTAATTCAATACAAAAGGACATCATATCTGAAATCTTAGTATCTCGCCATAACAATGGACATTAAAAAGGTATGCACAATAAATGTCTCAAATCAAGTTTTCAATGATTGAATGTTGATTAACCTTCTCAAAATCTGTTCAACTGACAATGAACAATTCTGTTATTCCGCGAGTTTTCCCAATAGCCATCCAACTGCTGCACCAACAGCAGCTCCAGCGGGACCGGCAACAGTTCCTACTGCAGCCCCAGTGGCAGCACCTCCCAGTGATTTAGCGCTTGACTAAAAAACAACAACAAATTCGTTATAAGAAAAAAATGTAATATGATTATTCTATAAATTTTCAAACAGTCATTTTAAATAATGTACATTACTTTTGCATTACATTTCAAATCTTTTTATATTCAGACTCTATCAAACAGAATCCGTAAACAGAAAAATATAGTTTATATTGTCTCCTTAATTTCTTTTTAGCATGAATAGCTCGTGGATAAACTTCAAATTGACGTTAATAAACAATTTCAATGTAAACTGGAAAAGGCATCGCTTCATTCTTTTTTTCCCGCTATTTTTTATCCGTATTGTTTTAAACTTTACATTATATATATAATCAAATCCATGTTAGTTTTTTAGTCTTTGTTTTTTTACTTATGGAGAATACAAGAACAAAGTCAGAGACATTTGAAAGCTTATAGAATCTTAAATTCTCGAAGAGGTTTTTTTTTACTTTTTTTACAATCTATTTAACTACAGAACCTTAACAGAGTCAACATGACCCTCTGCCCGTTTCATCTGCGACCTGTCAAGTTTGTATCTCGTGCAAGTAATAGAAAGAGCACCGAAACACAATGTTATCTGATTTGTACGAGGGGGCGTAGCCCCCGAGTATTAATCAGATTACCGAGTGTTTTGGTGTTCTTTCTCTTTTGTATCATAGTCAAACATAAAAACACGTTCCCTGTTGTCACAATATGAAACCCCGGCAAAAATGAACCAATGAACGAACATCTGAATATGATATTTCTGTCGCTTTCCCTTTCTCTGCCGTCACAATATGTAAACCCCAGCAAAAATGAGCCAATCAATGGGCATGCTCTGGAGTGCGGGTAACTAATACCCGCACTCCAGTTAACGCACTGTGCATGTATATGTATACGATTTAACCCTGACACATTTTCAACAGAAAGGTCTCCAAACTATGATACAATTATTGATTGTATCATTTTACCATAACATTTTGACCCGTGACTCACATTGGGTATTGAAAATACCAGTTTACATTGTGACTAACATTAAATTTTACTAAAAATAAATTATTACCTGACTTGAAGGCGCCTGACTTGAAGGCGCGGGAGTCTGAAAATGATAAAAAAAAAACTTACATATATATTTAACAACTGAGTTTATAATAATTATGTTGATTACATTTGATAATTATGTCATTGCTTTGAATGACGATCAACTAAAAACTTGCAAAACAGTTAATTGTCGCGAGACAGTTAATTGTCAGAAATTAAATCTTATCATGAAATTTCTTTGTTTTTTGTAAGTAACTAAAACTCAAAAAAAAGAAGGACGAAAGTCAGTAAATTTTCTTTTGTCCAATTGTGGTGTCAAATTAAAATTTGTTTGAAAACGTATAATATTTATTGAGATATTTGTGTTAAAGCGGGCTTAAAGTTATGGGTTTGACATAGGATCAAGTATGCATACAGACAAAGTTTTAAAGTGCATTGTTGTAGATATAAAGTATTGAAATAAACAGAACAGCACATTTTGTAGTTAAAAAAGGCTTCTATCAACAGCGTATTACATCATTTATATTTACATAATATTATGCAGTATGAAAATATAACGCAGTTGGATGTATCTGAAATCTCCGTTAGAAGTTTCCCAGACTCGAGGTGTTCACTACAATAATACGTATATGATTTGTCTGTTTAGCAAACGCAGGCTTATATTTTGTGTCACTTACGGGTAGCAAAATACGAAATGTACAGCAAATAAGCACTTATATATATGCAGTGCAAATAACTAACATTGTTGACCTTCCAAAGAGAATTGACATGAGATGATCAGACAGACGAAATATAGCCAAAATGTTCTTTCAGATATGTACCGATCGAATAATTAAGTTTGTTTATTATGACAACGATATAATTATGCAGTTTTGCCATTATATTTACATGATAATCGAATAGGATTTAGTTTATGAATATTAATTAGATTATCCGAATACTTTCAACTTCTGTTATGGATACAAAAATCTCACCATGCCCCGTATCAGATGTTGATAAGATGACTTAATTTACAAATATTGAAAGAATATGTGATTTTGCGTTAATATAATTATGTTTACATGCAGACACACTTTCACATTAGATATTTGCATATAGGGGTCAATGCAAGCTTTTATAGGAATAACATGGTACAGTGTTTCATTAATCTGTCAAGTTTCACAAATAAAAGTACACCAACCGGGCATGCTGTTCCCACGTTTTCTCTTTGTACATTGTTTTGCTTTTACTCAAATATTATTAAACTACATTACCAACTGTGAAATAATTGAAAATGGTATATTTTTAAAACTTTTGTTGAGGCCAACAAGGCACATTCATAAAGTAAATTTAATTACCCGTTTATGTCCTTATAAGTTACGTTACATGGGACAATTTTAACCTAAGAACATGAGTAACAATCTTTGTAGGCAACTTCTAGTCGATGCAATGATAACTGTGGGTATGATAGTATTAGCAGAAGCCTGCTTAATTTTTTACATTTCAAGTTTATATTTAGCAACATTTTGTAGAAGAACAGTTTAGATAAATTTTGTAAAGGCTTGAACTGTGGCCAGACACATGAATGTCGTTTAGAACGAGATGTTTTAAGACTACTTGTGGATAAAGGGAACAAGACGGACACAAAGCAATTACGAAAACTAACCTCTTAATTCTTGGCGCTCTAATAAGCTTAATTGTACATACTTATTAGCTCTTGACGATTGTTTCACCTAAACAAAACATCAAATATTATATGAAAATTATTTTACCTGTGTAGGACTTTTTGTGAACTGTACACTATTTATTATGCTGGCTTTCAGGATACCTTTCAAAACTAAGTCGTTTTTCAATGAGCCGCTAAATTCGATGTCAAATTCCAGTGAGGACTGTTGTGACTTGAAAGCTGCTTTAACAACAGCGGCTTCTTCTGCTGTCAGCGAAGTCATTATGATACGCATACCTTTTAACTTGAAAATTGAAAAGACAGTGCAATTAAACCTGCATCGCAAGTATATAATACATATATTTATTTCGTGACGATTCAGCATTGCCATTCTAAACGATAAAGATAGTTAAACAGAAAAAACAGTGTCTCATTTAAACGCCCAATACCGCAATATGAAATGTTTCAGGCTTGGTTTGATTGAGACTGTTCATGACAAATTCAAAATTAAATTCAACACAGAAGTGAATCAACCAAAAATGGACTATGCTTTGATTGCTTCATCAATTATAACCGTTAAAGTTTGAATAGGACGCCCTACACGATACTTTACTTGTTTGTTAATATAATTTATATTACGTTCATTAACTACTTTAAAAAAAGTTAGTCTTTTTTTCATTTGAAGTGCACTACCCAACATGCCATATCAGAAGCCCCCGTCACAATATCGCATTTCCTCAGTGTTTGCATGGCGTTGTTCGATTCTAGACAGGCCCATGAGAGCACGAAAATCATTTCAGAAATATTAAAGATAGTGACTCTACGGTTTCTTCAAGGCGATCAAGCGTTGCTGTGGCATTAGATATTTAACCGACTATTGTCTGCATGTATTCACTTCGTTCTCGGCGCATAACGGCACTCAGGCTAACACTGTATAAGCGCGGTAGGGTCAGAGTACAGTACAATTTCTGTGCATCCGCGACTATGAAACAAAGCGTTTTTACTACGAAATCTGTATTTTTTCATTGAGGTAAATTTAATGTCCTTTTTAGCAGACTTGCACTCTAAAACGCCGCATAAGTCTTTTCTATTTCCCCTTTCAGCGATTGCATTGCAATCCTGAGGCGGTGCTTGTAATGGTACTGCGCACACCCTGATTTTAATTTTAATTTACAGGCATGATAATGAAAAAAGGTGACATGTTTCTCAAATGGCTACAATTGACATTGTACTAGGGACAATTTTTAAAAAGATATAAGATTGATTTACTAAACGTAATTAAATGCCTGGCATATATAATAGCGAGCATAGTGTGTTCTTTGAGTCTAAGAGTTACACGAATTTAATATGTGTTTACACCGAGACTAAGAACTGTTATATAACAAAACAATGATATAACATTTTCATTTTTCATAATGCCATGCTTACATTTAGCACGTCTTTACGCTATGTCCAATTAAAACAAATGACGTATTGTGAAACTATATGCATAACCATGCAACACCGTTTTAACGGAACCACATGCTATATTGACCGAATATAAAGTGAGTGTTGGTATAATACTGAACGTATTTATGAGCAAAATTAATTAAGATTAAGCGGGCCACTTGCAAGCAAAATATCTATTCAACGAGAAATCTGAGTTTATCAAACTTTTTGCGACAACCAGATTATCGGAAACGATTTCGTATTCCATTATTTCAATGTAGGATATTCCATATATACGACCTATGGATGGGTGAAAAGGATCATAATTATCGGATGGCATTTCATAAAAGAATTTATTAAGATAAAAATTTAATATCGTGATAAAAAAGATATAAAAAACTAGATAAGTAAATTCGTCCAATTCCGATTGATTTTCTGTTTAATGTTGGCAGTCGATTACATTGACTTTGTCAAACACTAAATCGTAAAGGCACGTTATATGTCTGAAGTATCTCATATTATCTAGATTTGAAAAGTTATCTAGTTATAGAAATACCTGATATTTTACAATTCTAAATTACTTATACGAAAATGTAGACATAAATAAGAATAGTAATTTTTGTTTTAGTACTTTTAATGTTTTACGAGTTGAATACTCATTCTTTATTTAACTTTTAAACAGAAAATAGTAAAGTAAAAAAGGAATATTTAATGCGCTGATCTCTGCCATTTGTGTGTTCGCCCGCGACCACGCCAAGTGAAATGTCGAGAAACAACAAGTTAAATGGCTGCGGCGCGGAGCAAAAACTTGCTTATAAGCAGGGCGCGGGGCGAAATTTAATAAATAACACTTCGCCCCGCGGGGGTGCGGAGCGGGATTTAAGAAATAAAACGGGGGGTTTCGGGACGACGGTAATAGGCGACGGCGCGGGGCGAAGATTGATTTATAAAACTTCGCCCAGTGCCTCCGCTAATTAGCGTGTTTCCTCCCGCGATCCCGCCAAGCAAAAAAGTCGAAAAATCACAAGTTAAAAGGCGGCGGCGCAGAGCGAAAACACGCTTATTAGCGGAGGCGCTTATTACCAGCATATATCAAAAGACATGTTCACATAAATATGCTTTTTCCTCAATATACGTTGAAAACTTTACAGCGACAATTAATATTTAATCTAAATATTAAGGGGTATGCTTTCATCAAACAACTCGTGTTCTTGACATAAATCATTTTTATTTTTTTAATGCATATGTCTTTGATCAAGGTTTCTTTATTATACACAATGTAATATAAGAAAGATAATTTCATTGAAAAACAAATATGCATACATGTACCTGTTCTAGTTCATATACTGCCTTTGTGCTATATTCGTTGGAAAACATGCTTGCTTCCAGAATAGTTTTCATACGCTTGAAACATTCCTCAAAAGCATCGTCAGACAAGCGGTTATCAACACTGTGCATCAACAGGTTTCTCACTTCAAGTAGCTGACAAGAAATATGCTAGATGTACAATAACAATTACAATTCTGAGAGCACATAAAGGTATATGACTTACTAGCCTGAGATATGATTGTTCTGAGGTCAAAGACATTGACTTTCTTTTCTTGTCTTTTTCAATAATATGAACCTGCTGTTCTCAAATATTAAGCCAAGATATACAAATTAGACGTCTGGTTGTGTAATAAAAAGAACAATAAATTAGAGCATACATAATATTTAAATGCAGATAAAAAAACTCTAGCCAGGCAAAATTCAATAAATCTTATATTCGAACTACTTCACCAAATCTAGATCGTAAAATGTATTTAACCTTTTTCAAAATTTATGACATATTTTTGATTAAAATCTTACCACACACGACCGTAAAAGTTGAAACAGTAATATAATTCTTGACTTTTTGTGAAGGAGATACTACTTTACTTACATTAATTTATTTACAATGAAAGAAGAATAGCGATATAGTTGCTTAAAAACTCTTGTTACTTACAAACACTCTGTTATGTCTAAAGGTCAAATATAAAAACAAAGTATTACACGATGACTGACTTGTGATCTATAGAATATGATGTGATATTCAACAGCAGATTACATATATCAGGAACACATAAGAGTCAGGGTAAGAGTTAGAAGTCAGTTTAACAAAGAACAATTTCCACACTTAAAGTAATAGGGGTCATCTTCAGCCCATGACAAATGCACATGTGACGTTACAGAGGCCCTTGTCTGTCGAGTTATTGATTGGAACAGTTTTGACATACAATGCTAATGCATTTTGATCTTTGAGTCTGCAATCCAAAATCATAAGGGTCGTGTTCTTGCCGAGACCAATGCTTCTATTAAGTTTTAGAGCAAGTTTTGGCTGTCAAGTAATTGGTCAGAAACAATTTTGACATACAAGGTCAACGTGATCTTGGCCTTTTCGTCTACGACCCTCGTAATTATACAAAATAACATATTGTAAAAGACCAATGCAACTATGAGGTGAATGTAATATCTAGTAGGAAACAGATAATTGAGCCGTAACATTTCCAACATATATAGTGGTCAAATTGATTTATAACGCTATTGAACATTTTTGGCAGAACCGGTTTGTCGGTATATTTGGCGCTTGTGACGTCATTAAAAAATGCTATGTCTCACGGTTTTAACGGAATCATCTTTTAGCTAAAAATATATTCCTACATGTTTAAATGTATCTTAGTACGTAAAACGCTTGCAAAATTTAATATTGAAATTATTAACAAAGAAGCTCACACTTTTTTTATACTGACTATATTACACAGAATTTTTCAAGAGTACCGTATCAATTGTAAGCCATCTAAAGTTGTATAATCATAGGCAGGTAAAGTATATTTCCATAAAATCATTAACAATAACATTTTTAAGCATGATAAATATTTTTATTATGGCAACCGTTCAGAAAGTCAACGCTTACGTGAACACTGCGCTAAACAAAAGAAGTTACAGCTTAAAGTTACCGTTGCGGTGATTTTTCTTGTTATTATTAGTGTAGTTATTGTCTTTGAATCAATTTTCAATTCAATTTATTTACAAAATGCACAAGTCCCACAATAGCGGGAAACATCAGCAGTATACATACATGTTTGTTTTGTTTGTTTGTTTTTTTTTTATTTTACGCCTTTTTTCAACAGTATTTCAGTCATATAGGCGGGTAGTTTCCTAACCATCGTTCCTGGAGAGTTACACCAGTAATAGACAACCTTCCTCCGCGCTAAACTACCAAAGCATCTCCCGGGGATCGAACCCACGCCAGAGAGGTAACTGCATTAGAAGTCATCGACTCTAACCCTTCGACCACGGATATATAGAATATATACGAGGACTTTACCGGCTGGTATCAGCGCATTGGGCAACAAAAAGGGTCAATCATAGGAAATTAATCGAGACGGAACGTCGAGATAAATTTCCATGATTGACCCATTTGTCGCCCGATGAGCTGATACCAGCCGGTGAAGTCCGAGTATTTATTCTGTAACAGTTTTATCGCATGACCATCACGACTTTTTTCTTGGAGATTTACGCTCTCTCGTTATATTTGCTTTAATTAAACATATAAATATCTTTAGAAATACTAGCAAAAATACACACATTAGATGTCTGGACATAAATAACCATTTGACGAGGTAAGTTGATGCATTTTTCTTAATGCGAAATATTAATCATCTTTCCAGCTCATTTTCAAAATATAATCAAGGAAATATTGTCGATAAGAATCTCAGTGTTTATTTCAGAGGTTTATCTTGTACGCGTATTTTTTAAAATGAACACTTCTCCCATCTATTAATAATAACGCTAGAATGTTATGTCCATACGTGTAGTGATTTACTGAGTGGCTTACTGGTCAGACTCTCCTGTTAAACGAAGGCATTGTTGAAAGCAAAAAAAAAATGAATAATGTGATCATTGTTTCAGATTTGTCCTCGAGGTCAGGATGCAGAAAATGACGATTACATTCCACTGGAGTCAACATCTTTATAATAACTGCATTTTCAAGTTTTGAAGAAAAAAGATCGAGATGATATGTAAATATTTTTTTTTAAAAGTTCTGTCAACTGAGTAATGTGTTGTTTTCCTCTTTTTCAGGTATACTCACTTTATTATTTGAAATAAGGTAATAAACTTGGCATGCGCGAGAAAGTGTACTGATACCTCATTTAGAGCACCCCAAAGCGTACTGATACCTCATTTTGAGCACCCCAATGTTTTCCAATACTGAAATTTAGAGAACGCCGATCTTCAAAGGAAAGTTGTGGCGGTCATGCGATAAGCTTTAAAAATAAACAAGATACACAATACGTCTTTAGGACATTTACAGAATCATAAAACTTTACAAAGGCCTCTCAAACGTTCGTCAAAGCTTCGTTCCCAACGCCATGAGTGGGTGTTATATCCATAAAGAAAAGTCAAGACTTTCACTTATTAGCAAAAACTTTTACAACGACTTCACAGAGTACTCTGAAATAACATCGCAAAATATTGACAAAAATAAATTTAACCATATGTCTACTACAAATGCAGTATAAAAACAGGACGGGGTTTAAACAACTCCAAGTGCCTAACGCACACATCCGTTATACTTCACAATTGTATCTCAGTTAAATACATTTGTTTTGAGTGTTCATTATATTAAACATGATATATGTGTGATGTTATATCTTCCTTGTTCTTTTTACATGAAAGCGTTTAATCCAATTTATTTACATATCAGTAACGACATGTCACAATAAAGAAAAAAAATACATGTAATTAATTTATAATTATTTTAAGTTAGTACGCCCTGAAAGTGTTCTCTGTTCAATATGTCAATTGTCGTTTGAATAGATGAAATTAGATTGTCAACTTATATTTTCCTTGCAATTTTCTTCTTTGGTATTAAAGATCACGATTCAGCGAGTGTTTTGTCACCCGCTTACCGGTGTACTTAATCTTTACGCTGGAGAAATGAGTCATTTCTACCCATATCTTTAAACTGCGGAAATCCGTCATAATTGTGGTGAATGAATTAATTAAATATGTGCATTTACGATGTTTTTACATACAACTGGTGTGCACACTGTTTGAAAACTGCACAGTTCTAATTGACATTACGCCAGAGAAGAGATTGCTCCGCCCACTGGTTCACGTGACCCGGTCATTCAGAACCTTAGACAAAAGACGGTACCGACGTTTACGCGAAACTGTCATGCCACTTAAGTGACTAATGAATTTGCCTTATATCATTTGGTATATATAAAATTTTAATGCTTTTATTGAATAGTTCAATGCATTATGGTATTTATAAAAGTAACAAATAACTGTATTCGCACATTAATGATGAATAAAACGTTTGACAAAGATTTTGTTATATTTCTTGCTGACATCAAGGAAGATGTTACTGACAAAATATCATTTTAGTTCAAAGATAGTTAAAATTGATGTAGTGGAACATATAATAGTAAAATTATATCAATGAAACAGTAATATTTACAAATGTTTTTGGGGTTATATGTGCGAAATCACTTATATATAATGCATTAGCGCACAAAATGTCAAAATTCAATGAGAAAATTGCCCTTGCGTAACTTTGTTGTATGATATATGATTATATGTTTATTTGTACATTTAATTTAGTTATTTTCGTGATAAAATGCAATATTATTCACTTCAAATTGAATTTCACATATACCATACCTCAACTTTAAATTAAAACCGTGATCAGATATGATGTTATTGAAGCAGATGTATTTAAATATTTAATATTTAATCTTAATTCATTGAGCTTTAATAGAAATAAATATTTAGGTAGGATAATTTCCCCTGAAATATTTATTGCATATTTTTTCATTTTATTTGCAAGTACTTTTTTCTGTACTTTTTTTACTGCAGCATTTTATTGACGCTATACGTTATAAACGAACAAGTGGATTACTGATTTATCCGTGAACATTATATTTGATAATTTCACAATAAAAAATTATCAAAATATGATTTCACACTTTTCAATGCCGAAACTACTTTTTTAAGATTTTTCCCATGGGGTACCTCAATTTTATTTTTGCTAACCATTCTGACAATGTCAGGCTGTTTAAAGAAAACGCAAAGCTGAAATTGATAAATAACTTAAATGTCAAAAGTAATAAAAGAAGAAAACTTACTTCTATTCATTCAAATTCCAATCACCAAGTTTCATTTCTAAATTGTTTGTTTCATTTTTACAGTCTGAAAAATACATTCCTTCCACATGCAAACTGCTCTTGATGACATGTGGGCATATTAAAGTATCCTACAAGCAATAACTGCCGTATACTTTATGAAAAATTGTAAAGCAATGACAGCTATCAGCTCGTAGAACAAGTTAAATACCCAGCGTTCCGAGCAAGTTCCAAGTTTTCCATTTTCATAGCTGCTTTTTTCTTGTTTTCACATATGTCAACACTTTTTTCTGTCTGTTTCAATCCACAAATATGTTTTTCTTTCTTTTAAAAAGTGTATGACTAACAAATCCAAATGATATACCTCTGAATCAAACACAATTATTTTCCTCACGTGAAATACACAACTTTAAAAAATGGCTGCCGCTTACATTTAACAAAGCCAGGTCTAATATAAATTCGCAGTAAGTAACAGAAATATGGATGGATGGTTGGAATTTTTTTCCTACAAGAATTGTTTGTTTCTATTATTAAAACAAACGATCATTCATATTTTTTAACAAAATAAATAATATCACTGTCATTTAATGTTGATTGTCGGACTTATTTTTCAGCTCAAGACTTCTTGTTTTTAATGAGAAATTCCGACTAAATGGGGCTCTCAATGTAGAAAACAGAATTTAATATTTACGTTAATATTATGGAAATTTCGTTTTAACTTGTTTTTTTAGCATAAAATAAAAAGAAAATTTGTTTGTTTGTTGTGTAAGATGTAATTTTATTTCATCTCGTGAACTTTAAAAACAGTATTCTCACTCGTGGCTACGCCACTCGTGAGAATACTGTTTTTAAAGCCCACTCGATGAAATAAAATTTCATCTTACACACAAACAAACAAATATCCTCTATATCTTCTGGATATTCTGAGACCTTATATTATGTGATTATGAATAGACATAATTGTAATGAAGGAAGGAATAGAGTATTTGTTGTTTAATGCAATGTGGTATAGCCAGTTTTAACTTTCCTACCTGCTATATAACTTATTATCTTCATATATAGAAAGTTACTGATATTTTTGTTTTTTTTGTAAATGAACTAACTGACTCAATCTGTCAATATGTCGGACATTTTGTAACTTAGATATACCGTTTTAATAGCTTTAAATTGACAAAAAAATCAAAATTACAATATAAATACTTCTACACCATTGTCTTATACACATAGCTTGTCTAAGAAAAATGGCGGACTTCTCAGACATCTTAGCATGAAACTGATAACGATCGCCGATTGGCTTATCTGTAAGACCACTGCAGCTTGATTGACAGGCGGCGTAATGTCAATTGGACAAGCGCGCGTCGTATGATTAAATCAAATGGCGTCAACTTTGACGTAACGTTTCCACGATTTCGTCACATAACCACAATGTTGGAAATGTCCTGTCATCGGTCATATGGTATAAAAGGTCAATGTGACCATAATCTATGAGCCCTTCACCTAAAGTCGATAGGGATCAATTGCTGTCCTATTCCGACAAGCTTTAAGGAAAATGACAAATGCGTTATCAAGTATTGTGGGACTGGCCGACCGATGGACACGCGTACTTACCGACATGATGCTGCATAACAATATGCCCAATATACTTCGATGGGACATCATTGTTTCTATAAAAACTATTTCAAAAGCAAATAAGAAATAAATTATGGCCCTTTATGGAAACAAATATATCACATAACATGTTTATCTTATTTAAAAACATTGAACAGGTAAGTATATTACTATTGTTAAAGTGACTTTGGTCTTGCTATCGACATAGCAAGGCAAATTACATTGGTATTCTTACATATTTTTAAGGGTTTAATAAAAATCCCTTTGTCAGAAATAAGAGTTTTGGTTCCGGATACAGTTAAGTTCCTATAAACCAGTAACAGCTGCAATAATTCGGTTCGGCTTACACGTGATGGTGAGGGTCTATTATTTCTAATATGTATTTGTTGAAAAATGGTAACGTCTAAAAGGTATTTAAGGAGCATAACATTGTTATAACCAATGAAGATGCTACTCATTGAACTCGACATATATAGCTTCCACTTAAGATGAGACTGATTCCAGTCAGTGGCTGTTGAGGGAAAGACACACAACTAAAATTGTTTTAAGCCAAATGGACGGATGGACAAAAACGGTGACCCCATTTAACTTCCTCCGCAATCATAAAAAGAAGTCACAGGAACTCATGATAAGTTAATTAAGTTTACAATCACTAACTTTTCAAAACCAGAAAGCGCTTGTGATATGTTTTCGTGTAAACTATGGGCACCTAGCAATTAGTAAATATATAAGACTTTATAAATATATATATATATATTTTTTTTTTTAAATTAAATAATTGATAAATTAAAAAGCAAGTTAAATTTTGAGTACATACATCGTCGTAAATCCAATTATCTATTTCATTCTCCTCATCTAGTGAAAACAACTTGCAATTCTTCATCAACTTGAAAATCAATGCAGATTCTGTATCTTCAGGCCTAGTATTCGGAAAATTATTCTTTTCCTGACCGCGAAACATATACATATTCGCGAACTGCCAATAGTACTTATCGACGACGTTTTCTTGAGGCTTGTCATCGAACAAAGCCAAGCCTTTTCGATAGCGCTCGAATGGGCAATTAATTTTCAAACAAACAGAACATTTTTCATTGAAGGAACTTGCAAATCGCCAATTCACGTTATTTCGGTTATACAAACCACTTTTCTCCTTCCCAGGGCTCCAAACAACCTTTTTTGATTTGTTAACATGTTTCTCCCATGAAAGATCTAGGATTTCTTGACACAGATCTGATTCACACTTGCCTTTGGCAATTTTCCAAGAGCCCTTTTTTTCACCTTTTTCTGTTACAAATTCCAAATGAGAATTTTGTATATTTTCGAAGAATTCGGACAAATGATCAAGCTGTTCTTTTGAAAAAGAACACAGAAAGTCTTTCAAACTTTTATGGATTGAAATAATTAGACCACATTTTGTAATATTCAAACCAGAAATTGCTTTCGTCCAATTCGCTCTCTCTTTCTCTACTTTCTTTTTTTCTTCTTCTTCCTCTTCTTTCGTCGGCATTGCTACCGAAAGTTCAGTTTTAGATCAGGGGTGTAATCTACAATAAAATTGCAATTATACAACTTTGAATGTATATCCTCGGCTGCAATGCGCGTAAGCATGTTTTTCAATAAGTATAAACTAGGTGTACATAGAAACAAACAAGCTTATAATGTCGAAAATAAATATTCGTGTGTTTCAGATTAGATTCTTTAATTTACTTTAGCTAGTATTCTTTATTGATAAAAACTCATAAACAAATATAGTTTCTCAAGATATGCTTCGCTTTATATTATGTTTCTTCAGTTGAATAACAAAGAAACCCGACAAAAACGTGCCGAACAGACGACGATGTTAAGATAAACCAAATTTTGCGCGTAAAAACGTTATTAAATAAGACTTCAATTCTAACACGTTTTACAATATTTCTTTATCGTACAGATAAAGCAATCAAGTGCACAGTATAAGTAAACATCAAAACTAAATCCTTACACATCAAATAACGTCAGATATAAAGACATTAACCGAATGGTTCCAGATATTATTTTTACGTGCAATGTAGTAAAACATAATTTATTATATTTCTGTACATAAGCATACGTTAGCATGAAATATAGCAACATATTTTTTTTCTTGAACTGTAGTAAAATAATGATGGTTTATCGTTCACATGTTTTGTAATTGTCAACCTTCGTGATTATAAATGTATTCCTGCGCATATGAATCTTAACCTACACCAATGCACTCAAATTACGAATAAATGTTTCTTTCATAGAGGATATTGTATAGGCAAAGGTTAAATTTTAAATTTTTTGAACGAGTCGAATCAAATCATATTATCCGTCGAGCATATAATTTGATTTCTTCGCTAAAGGATTAAATATTTCATTAAAATCTGAAAACTTAACATGTTTTATTAAAACACCCCATTAGGGCCTCTAAAGAGTTATCAGCACAAAAAAAAAATAAGTCATAATATATAAAACCGAAAATATTCCCGAAACGTTCTTTCTATCGTAGCTCGCTATATAACACTGTCAGGTACTAGTATCCTATTTTATTTTCATGACAAAAAATTTAATTTACATTTAAAATCTGGAATATACATTTACAAAATTTAAACTATTTTTATCTATACATTTTATTCCAAAGAAATGGAGGTATTGTTACAGTCATGTCGGCGTTGATGTTGCCGTCCTCAAACATTAACTATGGTCAAGGACAAAAGTCTAAACTTAGATTGTTATTTTTTTTTTTTTGGGGGGGGGGGGGTTGTTGTTGTTTTTTTATATATTTGTGCTGATGTTTGTTATAATTGGCAATTGTCTTTAGGTTGTCTCCAAACTTGAACATAATTATCTTTTATGATAGCCCTTTAAGTTAACCAGACAGACTTTGACCCTTACCCATTAATCGCCTTGAATTTTAGGTCAAATTATTGAAAATATAATTATTTTGCTATTATACTTGTCTTTAACTATGCTATTAATGAATGGATTGACTCTATATTACTGGGTCTTCTCATAGCAAAGAGTAAATTGGTGAGTGAATTTCAGTATACATTCACGAGATAATATGATACTACTGTTTGGTCTGTTCTTAATTACGGTGCTGCAATCTTGGGTGACGGCTCATTTTCCTGCATAAATGCTATTCAAAATCGAGCAATGAGATAGTTGGGTTATTGCAGCGGTTATTGGGGAAATGGGCTGAAAACCATCAACAGTTAAGCAGTGGGTTCTATAGTCAGGCACTTCTGCAGAATGTCAAAAAATAGAAATTGGTAGAATTAATAAAACAAATCTTTGATTGGGTAAGACGGAATGCTTTTTCCAGATGTAAAAACCAGTATTTTAGAATATGTAAGATGTCTAGAAGTATTGAGATAAATATGAATGATGTACATCTTTTTAGTGCTAAGAGAATAGTTGAAATGGTCGAGAACAAGTTACCGTCAGTTGAATTAGATAAGTGGAAACAGTCACTAAATAGGAATGATTCCAATAGAAATACTGGTGATAATAAACTTAGAACATATAGTTTGCTTAAAGAAAATCCTGTTGTTGAAAAATACATCCAGTACAATTTACCCTTCCATCATAGAAGTTCTTTGACAAAATTTCGTTGTGGTGTTGCGCCTATCCAGTTAAACAGGCCGTTATGAGAATCTGCATGTAAATGATAGAACATTTTTCAATTGTACCACAAATGTTGAGGGCGAGATTCATGTAATTTTACACTGCCCAGTATATAATGATATCAGAGAAGATGTGTTGGTGAAAACACGCCAAATTAATAATGTATCTGATACTCTGTCTGACACGGAAAAGTTATGTTATTTACTAAACAACTTTGAAATTGTTAAATATTCTGCCAAAGCCTGCTACCAAATACTGCAACTTATACGTTTAATGCTGTATAGGAGATAAATTGTTTTTTACTTTAACTAATCTAGTCATTAGTTGAATTGTATTTTTGTTGTTGTTGTTTTTTTACTTATATTTATAGGGTTTTTACATGTTTTTAACAATACAAATTGCTGTAAATACATGTATATAAGTACAACTTATACAACAAGATATTTTTATCAATGCATTGTAATAAAGGAATTTTATCATCATGAATTTTATATCTAACTTTAAAGGGTATAAGCTAAATTAAAACGATTTTATGAATAAAAAAGTATTAATACACAGGGTTAGCTCAGACAATTATTGTCATAATGTTATAATTAACAGACAGATAGGCACAAATTTGACCTCCTTGACCATATAATTCATGTAAAATTGTGTGTAAATATTGAGTTTTTATTATTAAAAATAGATATTCTAGAGAATATTTTAATACTTTTACAGTCTCTTATAACTCCTTATGTAGGAATGGCTTTGTGTTGTGTAAAATTTGTGTTTTATTTCTTAAATATATGTAAATATGTAAAGATGCACAAAGATGAGACTTTAATAAAATATTTGAGTTGAGTTTGAGTTGAGCTATATCATAACACAACATACTTTAGGGTAAGCGCTTAACCCATTACTTCATATACACGCCTTTTAACGCCTTTTTCACCCCCCCCCCCCTTTTGTTGTCTCAAATGATGAAAAAACGCCTTATTTAGGCCCCAAACACTTGTTTTTGTTTGAGAAATGTTGTTAAAAAACGTGACCTTTTTTTAGGCGCGGCCCCCCAACCAAAATATACATCAGGGGGTTGCCAGAAGGGGGATGTGCCCCCTTCTGTTTGGGGGGTTTGAAGGGGGGCGGATTCCCACTCATCGCCAAGAAAATTTTGGACTTGTGAGAGGCTGTAAATGACCCCAGATTGATCATAAGGTAACGTGTAACCAACGCTGAAAAGCATTTGACTCTATCTCAATCCATTGAAAAGTTGCAGCACTTTGAAATCAATTTTGATGGAAAAAATCAACGCAAAATAGTGATTTTTGGCAATTTTGAGATGTCCCCTCGTTGCCATCGTAACAGTAAATTTAAGCCTGAGCATGTTGTTTCAAGGGCAATGGTCCAGTCAACATTTGTGCCAAGTTTGATTAGTGTTGAAGCAGTTTTTTATAGTATTATAGCAATTTGAACTTGTAACGGGAGACTTTTCAATGAAAACAGCCATTTTTCACAAAAATGCTCATGAAGCAATGGGTTAATGAAAAAAAAAAAAAAAATCTACAAAACAACAATTTTTTCTTCAATTTATATGACAGGCCATGTTCAAACATGAAAAAACGCGATTTAGGGTAATTTCAAGCATTTTCATCATTTTCTGTTAATGAAAAAAAATAAAAAAATCTACAAAACAACAATTTTTCTTCAAATTTATATGACAGGCCATGTTCAAAACATGAAAAAACGCGATTTAGGGTAATTTCAAGCATTTTCATCATTTTCTGTTAACCCATTACTTCATATACACGCCTTTTAACGCCTTTTTCACCCCCCTTTTTTGTTGTCTCAAATGATGAAAAAATGCCTTAATTTGGCCCCAAACACTTGTTTTTGTTTGAGAAATGTTGTTTAAAAAACAGGGGGTTGCCAGAAGGGGGATGTGCCAAGAAAATTTTGGACTTGTGAGAGGCTGTAAATGACCCCAGATTGATCATAAGGTAACGTGTAACCAACGCTGAAAAGCATTTGACTCTATCTCAATCCATTGAAAAGTTGCAGCACTTTGAAATCAATTTTGATGGAAAAAATCAACGCAAAATAGTGATTTTTGGCAATTTTGAGATGTCCCCTCGTTGCCATGGTAACAGAAAATTTAAGCCTGAGCATGTTGTTTCAAGGGCAATGGTCCAGTCAACATTTGTGCCAAGTTTGATTAGTGTTGAAGCAGTTTTTATAGTATTATAGCAATTTGAACTTGTAACGGGAGACTTTTCAATGAAAACAGCCATTTTTCACAAAATGCTCATGAAGCAATGGGTTAATGCATCAAACTCAAATTGACATTGGCTCTTTATGACCTTGACCTTGAAGGTTAGATTATTGAAATGTTCACTGATTTTCGCTATAATTTACTGTAACTTTGTAATTAATAAATGGAGTATCTTTATACTATTTATTCTGGGACAATGCAAAACTTGCTACTAAACAGAGTTATTGAATAATTTAGATTACCTTAAATAGGCATTGACTGTCAAGGTCAAATTAATAAAATTCCCTGTTTTTTTCTGTAACTGGGTTTAACTTTGTTTTATAAATTGATTAACTCCATATTTACACACATCATCTTTTAGATCTGGACCTTCGTGTATAATATCAAATTTGAATTAATCTTTACCCATGGATGACCTTGATGGTCAAATTATTAAATTTTCAGGGTCTTTCAATCTCGGCTTACAATAGAAGAGGCGGCATACACTATTATCTTGAATTCACTCTCAAGATCTTGAATCTTACTGCAAACCTACCAATTCAATTTGTGTGTGCGTACGTGCGTGCGTGTATGTGCGTGTGTTCGCGCGCACACACACACACACACACACCAACACACACACACGTGTGCGTGTGTGTATATGTTTCGCTTTCCTTCGCTATTTTATATTTTCAGATAACACAATTAGTTTGTCATGAAGGCATACATCTCAAGTTATTTTAAAGTCTAAAATTGCATGTCTGGTCATGACTATGAACCTTCAACTGCTTAATGCAACGTTGACTTTTACGAAATGGTATGGGCCGCCTTAGACGCGACACGTCGTGTTGATGTGATGGTCATTTGTGCCAAGTTTTTTAAAAATCCTTAAATGACAAAGCTACTGTCCGAAAACGAAGTTTACATTTAAACTCTTTTGAGAATGAGTACCTTCAAACTGTAAGTGTGGCCTTGACCTATGAGATAGGACATGAGTCTTAGACGCGCCACAGCGTCATTATGTGGTGGAAAATTCGTGCCAAGTTATTTCAAAATCATTTCATGCAGGCCTCGACATTAGCGGTGGTCCATTGGTCCGAGACCACCTGATTTTGGCAAGGACCACCTAATTTTACAGGCAACTGATCCTTTAGACCACTTGAATTTTCCAAATGGTGCAGGGCTCATCTGGGAGAATGGTTATTTGGTCGAAAAACGTGTTCTATAATTGTTGTTTAAAACCATTTCTCCGATGTACAGGTATATGTTCATTCATCTCATTAGTTCAAAAAGATCTTAAGACATCCATAACTTTTTATTAACTCGCTAACAGTGTAGTTAAAAAAGTATAAAATTATTTTAATAATTAAAATATAAAATTCAATCAAATGTCTCTAGTACTGCATTGAATTTATAACATTGAATCACTATAATGGGATATTGGATAAACACATGAATAATGGTGCAAACAAAGGCAAAGGAAAAAATAAATATCTAGTAATCTTTGGCTACTTTTTTAAACGATCAGAGATCCATTTTTTTTGCTTATTTAAAGTACTTTAAAAGGTTATAAATACTTTTTCAAAAATAAATAAATTTCAACAAACAAGCATGTACAGTAAACTTCACTTATAGCGAACACGGTTACAGCGAACTTCCGGTTATAGGGAACAATTTATTTTGACCCGAATTTTGCCCTTTTTTATTTGATATAAAAATATATGGTTATAGGGAACACGGTTATAAGGAATTATCGCTTATAAGGAACTCATTTCTAAGTCCCAATTTAGTTAATACAACAGAAAATTACACTTTTATAACGAACTCCAAAATATTGGCTATTCGTTTATAGATCCCGCATTTTCAACTTTCGTTTTCATTCGCACGAATGAAAACTCGGGGGAATTTACCGTTTATCGTTGTATGTACTTCAATACATCTATTCAAATGAATTTGTATAGTTTTCTATTTAGGATATTTGTAGCATGATCTCTTTTCACCAAGATAAAACGGTTATTTATTTATTTTCTTCACTAGTTTTGCTCGAGTAAAATAATTATGATAATTTATAATCGGTTTTCAACATAATCATGCATGCTTGCAAGCATGATCCATTGCAAACTGCAAAGTACGCTTGACTTAACTGAAAAGAAATCTATATCTTACATTAAAAAGTCACCCTTATATTATAATAGAAGATATTCAATATTAAAGGAAGGAAAAATCGAAAATCTTGTTTATTCTCAATCATGGAAAGAAAACGAAAAGAGTTTAGAAACAAAATATAATAATTTATGTGAAATTGAGATAGGGAGTAAAACTAAAACTGAAATAGCAATGTTTTTCAAATGCCAAAAAGTACGCTCTCGGGTATTGTTTCTAAACTATAAATTAATGACTAATAGTTCTATTTCTTAATCAAATGCTCTTCAAAAATGGCGGACAATGGTAAACAATCAGTTCGTAATATGTAAATCTGTACGCTATAAAAACTCCTGATACAAGAAACTAATTCGCTATATGCTTACAAGGAACTCCGGATATAAGGAACAGGTTTTGAATGTCCCAGTGAGTTCGTTATAAGCGGAGTTTACTGTATAATAAATCTGTGAGGAAGATAAGCTCAATTATAATGTAGTAATTTTTCTGTTTATCATTAATATTTCATTGTTTCAAAGACAAGAATATAATAACTTAATAGTTAAATTAAAAATGTTAATCTATAAAAAGCAATTATCATTCTTATAAGATGTACCAGGAAACAGCAATGAGTATTTGAATAACAATAAGGAAATATGTTATTCACAAATGGTTTCACTTTTCCCTAACTTGAGTTGCGGAAGAAGTCACTTAACCGAAGTATGAGTACTGTCATGTATTTTTCAATGAGATAGGATTACAATGACAAACTATCTGATCTAAGATTGAAATAGAAAAAATACATGTTTTCTTCAGTTGTTATAAATTTAATAATAAATATGTCTCTGTCACCAATTTTAAGTGTAGTTCTTCTAAATCTGAAGTTTCCTTAAAAACAAATCAGTAAAAAAAAAGATTGACTACCTGTGTTCAGAAAGAACCACCTGAATTTTGGATCGAGTGGTCCAGCATACCACCTGCTGAAAAGTTAGTGTCGAGACCTGTTTTCATGCATGACAAAGTTACAGACCGGACACAAATGTATGAACCTTTAAGTTCTGATTTTAAGTTCTGATTGTAAGAAGGTAAACCTTCAACCTGTACGTGTGAGCTTGACCTTATGGGAAGGGAAAGAAGTTTAAGATGCGACAAATCGTTATGATGCGAGTTAGTGTATTTGATACGACACGCTTAATAATTTCATAAGAAAGCAACAATATAAAAAAACACTATAAAATGAAAGTTTGTACTTACCAGTAAGTTAATTTATATTTTCTATTTCTTTCCGTAAATATTACTTGAGAGAAATGGGAGGTCACAATTATTTGGCGCATGCGCAGATATGACGTCATCCCATAATTCCTTGCAAAATATTACATTAAGGACGCGACTATTCCATTATTAGGTTCTGATGAATGCTCAGTACAAAACATAACAGTAATTAAATTAAAGTTTAAGTATTTGAATTGTGTATATAATTTTAATCTGTTCTGCTTTAGTTTGCAAATTTGTCTCCTCTTTCGATTACTCACTCTAACACCTAAGCAAAGGAAGAGCATTTTAAATGTCATCATACAAATCCTTTAATTTTAATCAAATTCATGAATGACGACCAGCGTTGAAGTAGAATTGCAGCACAACGTTTGTTATAATTACCCCTCACTATTGTTGTAATATTTATGTCTCACAGGCCAATGGGAGATATTCTTACTGTTATCTTAAATGTACCATGTGACTTAAAAGTTTGTACTCAGTTCTTCTTCACAATAAAGAATAAAATGACTAAAACAGCAGTGTCCTTTTGTAATATTTGTTCTTAGTAATACAATAAATAACATATAGGCTTTTGAGTTACAATAAATATTTGAACTGTTTCTCTCAAACCCATGTATGTATATGTATCCAAATTAATTTATTTATATATAATCACCCTCACTATGTTTGTAATATCAATTTCTAATATGCCATTAGAAGTTAATCTTTTTAACTGTAAATACAAGTGTACCATGTGACTATAAGTTTGTACTGTTATTTACGTAAAAGTTCTTTTCACAGTTAAATCATGAAAAGTAAAAGCTTATAGAAACTATGTACATTGAAGTATTAGTTCGGGGTTATATTAAGAAACACATATGTGTTTGAGTAACATGAAAATTACATCGGCTAACGCCTCGGGTAACATTTGTTTTCCTCAGTATAATATTTTTACTGTTACATACAAACCAATGTGTTATTCATGTATTGTCATCATCAAACTGAGATGATTTAGACGGACTGACAACAAGGATTTCAAAGGGGGGTTATGGCAAAGGCAATGACTTTTTGGAGCATTTAACCATTTAACTGTTTTATATATTAACCATTTCCGAAGAAATTTGTATATTTAACAGATTTATTGGTTTCTACCAGTTTATTAATGTTTTCAATAACTATCAAACATGATTACTTAACTTGATTCAATATTGCTTGAAATACATTTTTAATTCACTTAGCGAAATTGCAAAGATATCGTATCATCTACTTTTTAATGTGAATAGTAACATTTAATCGAGCTATCTAAATGATGTTACTTAAAGAGGCGATGCCTTGCAATATCACGTTACATATGCCTATAACAAACCATATCATTCAAATTCACTTGAAACGAACAAAAAAAAAACATTTTAGATTTTTAGGAGACCAACATGGAAGTTTTGGATTTCTTTTTCTAAAGAAATATAATTATGGTTGATTGTCAATCAAATGTATGATTAATTGTCAAAGTTTTAAAAGTTACAATGTAAAAGTTTGAATGTTCTTGCACTGACGATGGAAAAGTTTGTAAGGTATTCTGAAAAAAAAATCTGAAATAAAAGCTTAATTTACCTTGACAAAAATCATAGTTAGAATAATGGAAAAAAAGTCTGATCCCTCGGAAGCAAAAATTAATGACCAATTTAAAAGGAAAATAATAGACTTGGTTAAATTGAGTCTGACCAAGCGAGATAATGCAAAAGTGCAAAATAAGGCGGAACTTCCAAACTTTGCAACGCGAATGATATATATGAAATACAATATTGAAATAATTCATTGCGCAATATATCGCTTACATATGCTTGACAGATGCGGATATTTGTTTTTATGCACCCACGGTTATTAGAAAGCAATTTCCTTGATTAATTGAATGCGGCACATCCTGATACTTAGCCGCGTCGATTTTTAGAATACTTATATTTCTGATCGATGCTTTAATGACAGACAATTTAGGTTAATGTGAATGTAAAAAAGAGTTGTAAGAGAAGTGTTGATTTTTTTGTTTGTTTGTTTGGAATTTTACGTCACGTCAACACATAACTGGCAATATCGTACCAAATGCTATAATAGGCTACAAAACGTATGTTAAACTTCCATTCAGATGATACGAGTTTATTTATAGCCGGTCTAAAATGACAAGCAGGTAACAATAAGTCAGTTTTTTGAAAATTTAATGATTGTTTAGCTAAAGCATCTACTAAAGCATCTACTTGACAATGACAGCTTGTCACTGCAACTGAAAATAACGAAAGTATAACCCATTAATACACTGCCTCGGCCAAACAAAATGATAGTACCACTCAACTGTTTATTATAATGAGAAGAGCACCAAGCAGCATATAATAACCGAACATAATAACTGTGACACCCTACAACATATCTTTTTTGCTCAACATATGCATGTTTGTTTTAAGAACTGAACAAAACGACTAATGCACCCGACAATACATTGAGTTGGCTGAAGAATGTGTAATCATCACACAATAAAACACTTCAATAACTGAGCACATTGGAATTTCGATCCTGCATATTGGCATTTCGACCCAGCATATTGTATCTCTGACTCAACAGCATGAAATTTAACCATGTATATCAGTCATTCTACACATAAGAAGTTTAGGCGTTCCCTATATGACCGTTAAGATAATCACGGTAGATGCTTTTTCACGAGTGTCCTGGTGTGTGTGGATGGCATTATGGAAAATAAAAAGAAGAAAGAAAAAAAACATTTATTTTACTTAATATTCAGAATAATTAGGTTGAAAATTGGCTAAAATATATCGTAAAGGGATACGCTGGGATAAAGGGCATTAATGAACGACATGAAATAAAGATAATATACGCAAACTATTCACAGTATTAACTTCCATAAAATATATATAACAGAACGTAAAACAAACAATTATTTCAGACTTTAAGTCACATGAACCGCTTCGGGGGATTTTTCTATTGCGCATGCAAGTAATGAAATATAAATAATCAATAAACCACTTAAAGATATATTGAGTTTGTTGAATATTGAAGAACTTAAGTCTGATTTAACGCTCGATAAGATTTGTTTGCTCAGTTTATCTTTAAAGAGTTTCGTGTTTATATTGAAAGGGTTCTATTTGTCAAGTTTAAAAGCCTTGAACATAATAAACTTGAAAACGATTTTCATTTCAAGTTTGTAATGCTTCAAAAATTCCGATTGAAATATTTTAGTGTCATATTTAAAGTATTATACATGTTTTTACCATTTATATGCTAATGACTGCCAGGGCATTTATTTTCCACGTATCACGAATATACGTATAAGCTGCTATGATTTGTCCAAATTTCGTCTGGTTATCACTGATTGATAGCAAATAAATTTCATAAAATAGGTCTTTGTCATTTATTTTTTATTGTGCCCCTACTTTAGGTGACGGGGGTTAGATTTACCGTTGTCCGTTTGTCCGCTCTCACGGGACTTTAATAATGTGGCTAGAGGGAAAATAGATAACTGTTCTTTCTCTTTGATGTCATTCATTCCGTAATGTTTTTATGTGGCTATTTTCGTTTAGTAGGCTAAAAAGAACAATAGAGAGAACAATAGAGTAGCCACATTATTACTGTCCCGTTAGAACGTCCGTCCTTCCTTCCGTCCGTTCTCATGTAGCTGAATAATTATTTGATGAATTATTTATTATTTGAATTATTATAGTCATGAAACTTTACAGGAATATTGCTCAACATGAGTAGTTGTACACCTGAGTATTTTGATGTGGATTTGTTCATTATTTGTAGAGTTATTGCCCTTGACTTAGTTAAAATTTTCAATTTTCAAATTACGTCGCATGTAACTCAAAATGTATTTGACCTAGGATCATGACACTTTACAGGAATGATGATCAGCATGTGTAGTTGTGCACTTATGTATTTTAGTGTGGAGTATTTTTAGAGTAATTGCCCTTGACTTTGTAAAAATTTGCAAGTTTCAACTTGTCGACGTTACTCAAAGAGGTTTTGACCTAGGGTCATGAAACTTTTCAGGAATGTTAATTAGCATGACTGTGTAGTTGTGCACATTTTACTTCGCTTCGCTTGTGCATTTATTCTGTTTTGTCAACGTTATTGCCCTTGACTTAGTTAAAATTTGCAGTTAAAATTTGCTATTTTCAACATGTGTCTTACGTGGCTAAAAACATATTTGACCTAGAATCATGAATCTTTACAGGAATGTTGATCAGCATATGTAGTTGTGCACTTGAGTATTGTCGTGTAGATTTATTTAGTATTTGTAGAGTTATTGCCAACGACTTAGTCAAACCGAGTCTGCAATTCTCTTGTTATGTTGTTGTGATTAATGCTTCCGAGGGATCACTTTGTATCCAGATTTATATACTTCACAACAGCAGATGCCCAGTGTTGTATGGCAGCTTTAAAAAGTTGCCCGTACTTCACTTCAGTGTTGTTATTTTTTTCTGGTCCTTCCGGGTCGTTGATGCCAGCACTATTAAGTGTAATTAAGTGTTGAGAATTGAGTACCGCTCAAGCCGGTGCTAGGGGCTTGAGGGATGTTGCACGTATTCATTTTATCCCTCATGTAAAGACTCAATCAAGCCGAGTCTGCAATTCTCTTGTAATGTTGTTGTGATTAATGCTTCTGAGGGATCACTTTGTTTTCAGATTTTTAGTAAACAATTTGCAATTTTCAAATTGTGTCGCACAAATAGTATTTCACATAGGGTCTTGAAACTTTACAGGAATGTTGACGATGTGCACCTGGGGTTTCGCTTGTGCATTTCTTATGTTTTGTCAGACTAATTGCCCTTGACTTAGTAAAAATCGTTCCATTATGTTGTGTTATTTGTTCCTTGAGTGCTTGAGTAAGAATCATCCAACTTTACAGGAATAATGATCACTGTAAAGCTATGCACTTGGGATTTTGCATGTGTATTTTTTTCTGTTTTGTTAGAATTATTGCCTAGACTTAAATAAAATTTGCATTTAAATTTGCAATTTTCTACTTGTTCATGCATAGCTCAAAAAGTATTTAACCTGTAGGCCATAATGTTTGTCAGCATGTGCACTCGTTCCAGCTTTACTGGTAGAAGAAGACCTCAGGTGCCCTTCCGTGCATTATTTCAGGCACGAACGGGTACCTATGTAGAACCACCGGCGTTCCGTAAGCTAGCTGGATAGCTTCCTCACATGAAAGAATCCAAAGTCCCTGTCGGGATTCGAACCCACAGAGGTGAGGGGCAAGTGGTTTGAAGTCAACGATCTTAACCACTCAGGCACGGACGCCCCTTAATTTTTCTGTCTGCCTGTGGATTCATTCAGTATTTGTATAGTTCTTGCCTTTACTTATTAAAATATTTTTAGTTTTCAACCTGTGGCACATTAAGCCCAAAAATATTTGACATAGAGTCATAAGATTGACAAAACAGTGGAGTGTGGAGGCACCCGTGTTCTATGGACGAATTTCTAGTTTACTTTAATCTAAATATTAATATTTTAGAATAATTAACAAATTTATCGGCACAAAGCCTACGCGTGTGCACATGTCTGACGTACATATACATGTATTACAAATTCAAGCAAATTCTTTAGGGCGATTGATCCAGATACTTTTACTGAAGATTGAATACCGTTAAAGCCGGTGCAAGGGATCATGATACAATTGATGTAAACACAAACACATCTGCTACAAAGGCTATATCACGTAAAATATACACAAAAGATGTTTTGCTTTCAATATAGAAGCTTTAATGTAATTAAATCAGTCATATAAAACATGAAAATAATTAAATGATATCTTAATTTGTTCCCTTTGTGACTGAGGGGTTTAGGCATCAGAATTGCAGTCATCGTTTATCCCTGCTTGATCGTAAGAGGCAACTAAGTGGATTTGAATAACTGGAGTCTATGTATCTCTTAGGTCATGCAGGTTGGTTGGATTTCATCCCTGATGTTGCTTTGAAGATTTAACAGCCAAAATTATCTTTCCTGTGTATGCCCTATAGGACCTTAATTGTGTAGGTGCGCGGTAAAACCAAATAAACAAAAACAGAATATTCCATAAGAAGAAAGTCTGCCTTTTTAGTTCACACTCGCACAATTGGGCTTTTGTGACGGCCGTGAGATGTTTGCCCGCCCCTTCTGTCACATGATTCATAAACAAAGATGGAGAAATACATTTAAGATTTCTATTATGCAACTTCTATAACCAAAGTATACATATTTGACAATTAATACTGCCTAATAGACATCTAGAAAATCTATATATAAATTATACTCCTTGAGTGAAAATAGCCCCCACCCGAGGGTCACTTATTAAACACCAATTTGTATAGTAAGAAAAAGTATTCTCGGAAACATAAATGCACAGATCATAGATATAGGGATGTTGCAGCACCTTGTAATCCTCTACAAAGGTTATCACACCCTTTGGGTCAAAGGTTCGCTTTATTTGTAAAGACTTTAATAGGACTGCACTATGCAAGCTTTTTACTTTTGAAATCATTTCTCGTGATATTATTATTATTATCATCATCATCATCATCATCATTATCATTATCATTATTACTATTGATGATTATTTTAATAGTACTATGCAAACAGTATATAACATGTATTTAGATCTCAGTTCTGTAAGGGGGACAAATCTGTAAACTATTTTTTCTGAAATATAAATGAACTCCTTCCCTTGTTGCATGCTTGAACATATATGAACACAGAATGACATCATCACGTTGGTACTCCGTATTATTTTTTAAAGACTTCTTGTTTATTAAATCTTAATATAATTAGATATTCATAATAATCTAGAATATCGAATAGAAGTATCAACAATTTTTTTGAAGGTCAAAAATCTATTTTGTTAACATTTTTTACTTTTATTTGCAAGAATCAAACATGCTTCAAACATTTGTTTAAATGTAATTATACTCATTTTTGCCAATATTAAAGAAGTTAAAGATTATTTGTGTCGGAGCCATAATTTGCCTTTAATGTGTTCGTGTAAAGAAGTTGAAACAGTCTGTTAAAAACTGAAGGGATTTCAATAAAAAAAAAGGTATGCAATATAGGCTTCGTACAGTATAGAGCTTGGTCAGACTGCACACGTGGACATGCTGGCCCTAGCTCTGTAATGGTGGCCAAGGTTTATTAGTTTTGGTTCCAGTCGAGTTCACGTTTACTTTAGTCATTAGGTCAAGTGTTTATTTTGATTTATAAACATTAACTAGTATGTATACGACAAAATAAAAAACAACAGCAGTCAATATTTATTTATATAGTGATAAAAGATTTCGGTCATTTGTTAGTAAGTTGCTTTTTATATGCAATAATATATACCTATTCCTGCTAAAGCTTAGGTCACAAATAAGAAAATGCCGCCGGGCGGCGTCTGTTTCTCCAAAAAATCGCAATATCGGCCGGCGTCCGTCCGGCGGCAGTGACTATCGGACGGCAGCAGCTGAAAATTTTGCTTATCGGGCGGGCGTCTTCGAGTTTTAAGTAATACTTAAAAGCTAACGGCGGCCGGACGATAATTTTTGGGGTCACTGAGTATAAATATCATCGAGCGGAAATCGTTCGATCGCCGGGCGGCGACCGGGCGATGATTTTTTTGATCGGGCGATTTTTTGTTCTACTAAAACAGCGTCCGATTTAAAAGGCGTCCGGGCGGACATCGGCCGGACCCCGCCCGGTGCTTGAATAGAGACAAGTAGTCAAACGATTATCGCCCGGTACCCGGACGATTCATGTACAGGCACCGGGCTGTCATTGTTTTGTCATCCGGCGGCCGGGCTGTTTGTGTTTGTTGTATTTTCAGCTTTAAGAAATTGTAATTGCCTCAAAAATATATTTGTGAATTTCTTTTGAATACTAGTAAACATGAATTTTTTCTTCAATGTCCATGCGAATGTCTGATTGATTTTCGCCTTCTACGGCCTCGATACTGGCCGTTGGTGACTCGTTGTCAAAAACACGGACCAACTCCTTGGCCTTCCACTTGGCTATGGCAGCTGACTTCTTTGCTGGCATAATTACAACTGGCTGATTTATCTAGGATGTCATTAAATGTAAAGTCATTGTCGCCCGGCGCCCGCGCGGCAACCGTCCGATTCACTTTTAAATCGCACAGTCGCCGTACGGACATCGGGCGGCGACCGCCTGATCCGTTCAATTCTTTCTGTAAAATCCACTCGGCAAAAAATCGCCCGACGACTGTTTCATTCATGACCACGCAAGGTATCAGATTTAAAATCGCCCGGCGTCCACGACATCAAAAAAACTGCCGATTTTATAAAAATCGTTTAATCGGACGGCGCCCGTTTTATTTGTGACCTAGGCATCAAGGTAATTCTCTTATATATTATTTTTAAAGACTTATTTTATAAATTGAGATATCTTACGAACATGCGTAATTTTTGATATATATTTGATGAATTCATTTTCTTTTCTCATCATGGATATAAAGAATAGCAGGCTTGTGTATGATATCACAAAATTTATCAGACAATGCTCAGAGGACCCTCGCCGAGCCCTTCATTTTTCTTGCCGATCCTTATAAAAAAAATTGACAAGCGTTTCTTTCTTTAAATTTAAATATAAAACCTGTGAAGATCCTCTGGAGTTCATGCCCCGTGCAGTAAATATGCTTACGGTCAAAATTTCTGTTCGTTTCAAAGTTTATGATTATAATATTTTCAAACTAATAAAAGGAAAACATATTACATTCTCTTCATTTCAATATGTATTGATGAGGTGTCGGATAAAGATGAGGAGGACTGATCAAACTAAATTTATTAGTCATGCATTTTATCTACAGAAATCAATTATAATGAAACAAACTCTAAAACAATGATGAAATGATATTGGTTTTCTTGTGTAAGATACTGATAACTTTTTATATTGAGCGCATGTAGTTGGCCAATAGATGTCAATGAAACAGGATTTATTCAACACTACAATTTAAATAGATAGATCTGTTTATCGATGCAAAACATTTCTTTCAGAGAAAAACATTATTTGTTTATGATATGTTTAAAACGATTAGACCGTTATAATGTACACGCCCATATATTTAACAATCTCATTTATAGACACTTTCAGACAATGTCACTCCACTAATAGCTTATTGAGCTTTGTATTTAGCTCTTGTTTGATTGGCTAAAGAGTCTACTTACTAGTTTCACAACATTATGTACAACAGTTTCTGTATTAAATACATCCAAAGTATGTGTTGCCGTGAGGGAATGCTCCATGATATCAAATTTCTAATATAATACCTTGAGGGAAATAATGAATATGCCAATTCTTTGAAATAAGGAAGATAATATCAAACAGGTAACCATTATTTCTAAAAATACTTCATTGTAAGCTCTTAGAAATTTGTTTGTTTGTTTGTTATGATTATTTTATAGTGTGAATTGATTTTAACATCACTTAATTTAAACTTGTTACTTATCTTACGATTTATTTTTAACCACAACCATGATAAAAACAATATGATTATGGGAATAATAAAATTTAGAAGTAATTACTGCAAAGAGTATTTGAATAATTATTAACCTGTTCTAATTATTATAGATGGATGTTTCCATAGATATATGGATGCATGTAGAGGGGGGCGTGGATGGGCGAGTTGATTGCTGATGAATGCATTTGTAGATGGGTGTATGTATGGGTAGATGGTTGCAGGCATCATGCAACGAAGCAAAAATTGTAAGGGTTCGATGGATGGATGGATGGATGGATTGGAGAATGGATGGATGGATTGGTTTTTGTTTTCGTGTCACAAATGCGCTAAGAATTTAACACGTTCAAGGGTAATAAGTACATGTGATAATATTGCTTTATCTTCTTGAAAACACTGGTTAATACAGCCAAGCAAAGATGAATTAAACTAGTAATTTTCTTTGATCAGAAAGAATTTAAATTCGATACAAAATCTCTTCATTTTAACAGTAGATTTTAAAACTCACCTTTTATGTTACCAACGCTTCGAAAAGTTGGTTGGTTTAATTCAAATACATGAACATATACATAATTTTGAAATTTAAGAGGAATGGGCTGTTTTATTTCAATACAACGTTACTTTAGTAAAATAAACCTTGATGATTTTTTGTATGGCGAAAAAAAATCTTTTTTTTTTCTATTTATTTGTATTTATTTATTTGATATTCAGATATCTTACAAAATGTTATATTGGTAGTGGAAGTTTTTAAAACAACTTATTTTACCCTTTAACAATATTATCATTTTATTTATTTCAGCAAATACATTGTTCAGTAGAAACGTTTTAGTAGAACGAAACATTTGAAGACACTCAGGCCATTCTTGAATGTTATTCAAGGAAACAAACAGTCAACACTCTATTTGTTCAATTAAAGGTTATTTACATATAACTTTGCAAACTTTTAGAATAAAATGTACAGGCAAATAGCCGACTGAACTGACTATTTAAACATGGAAATAGTAACTATTTAATACGAATATAGATACTTCTGCAGATTTGTTCAAACAACGGTGGTAAGGGGATGTGTGCTCTCTTGCAATTCGGTGCAATTAGTCGTATGGTGCTATAGTATAAACGGAAGTGCTCTGAATGTGGAAAATTCGCAGAACTAAACAAAATGGGAATTTTTAAGACGTTCAGGGGTAATAATAACTCAGCAAGTTATCAAGTAACAAGAAAATTTCTGTAATTTGAAAGATATGATAATGTCAAATAGATTTAATGAGCCTTGTCTTTGCATTTTTTTAGTATTACAAAATATTGACAATAATTTTAGCACACTGTTGAAAAGTAAACGGTATAATATTATTCGAGATAGATGAATGTAATTGTTATTATATATTTATGTTTCCACTATATTCTGCATAGATGATCTTACATTTAAATTAGAATTTTAAACGCGATATTGCTTAAGTAGTTTTCCTCCAAATATTATTTCTTCCTCTCTTTAAATAAATGTTCTTGCTACCATTTGCAATACAAGTTTCTTATTAATAAGCGGTCCTGCCCATGGCAAACAATACGCCAGCAAATAATGCATTATAATAAATATCTTTGTAAAACAATCTTGTCGTGGAGAAACACCGGCAACCGTTGTCGCTAATTTAATATAAGAAATACAGTTATTCAACGTTTTACAATAATTATCCAACCGAAAATACACAATGGAATCACAATCTAAGTTTTAAAAGGGCTTCTAGTTGCATTGTCTCAATAAATAACTTATAATCGTTGTTAAAATGTGTGATATCAAAAGAAAATATGATAACTATTTAAGACTCAAAATGCGCTAAATTTTCATTAATTTCTTTAAAATGGAATAATAATAATTATCATGCATATCAAGTGATCATCATAGAAATAAGTGATTTTGCTATCTGATTGTTTAATCAATATAAGTTATTTCGAATGTCGTAAAAACGAAACACCATGTACGTTTTCTGTGATTATATTTCCTTATTATGTGCATTCATATTGAAAAAGTCTATATATATGTATTTAAGTAGAAAGATCATGGAAAGACTTACAACCAAGAGAAATATGACGGCCCAAATCGCTTAAAACTGTGTAATCACTCCATGAAAAGAGCATTTATTTTGAAATAACTTTCATTGTTCTTATAATTTTATATATAAGTTTTAATTAACATCTTTTTCTCTTAAGGATATGTAAAAGTTATAGTACAACGAGTCAGTTACGAGGATATGGCACTGGCTGGGGCGACATCAAGGGGTGTTTCTGCTAAAAATGGCGAGGCCGTTAGGCCGGTATAATTTTTGGCAGAAACATCCCGAGATGTCGCCCCAGCCATTGTTATATCCTCGTAACTAACGAGTTTCATATACTTTAATTGTTTCAATGACATTATTGTTTTCTTTTTTTTGTAATAGAAATAAATAAATAAATCTTTAGCTACATTACAGTTACTTATGATAAGAGTTGTTTTCGAAAATATATTCTAAATGTAAAAATGTCAACATGTACTTCCGCTTTGTATAGTAAATTTGGAGGATACCCTCTGTTTATAGTTAGACATATAAGAATTGTAAAATACTTTCTCAAAATTTATGATGAAAACGCAATAATTGTATTGTATACACTGTTTGAGATGACCTTAGAAAATATTTTGAAAGAAATAATGGTGTTAAAAGTTGGGCTTCGAATGTTTGTTCTATACTATAAAGTACTGGTTTTATGATGTCTGGTTATTTCCAGAATCGGTAGATGTTAAAGTTGTATTCCAATTTTAAGATTACGGCTTTTAGATAT